>NC_081407.1:756028196-756115696 GCF_030272615.1 Cryptomeria japonica | reverse complement strand
AAGCTTTCTAAGAATACTAAAGAAGGGTACTAGTGAGTACAAAGGTAAGTTACCTTTTAAATGTTGTGGGACAATTGATCAAAAATATCAGTAGTTTCAAAAAAGTCTAGACTGATTGAGCCTTCTTTTCTTTTTTTTCACCACATGGTGTAGATAGAAAATTAGTAATACCAGAAAACCAAAATACAATAGAAAACTTACAAACCAAAATCCTCCTTTATTATCATATGAATGTGAAATACTAACCAAATTAATGAGAAATATTCTCTATATAAATGTAAGATCTTATCAATACGAGTGCAAATTTTTGACAAAACTCTTGTGAATTTTCATCAGAACGAATGTGATAGGAAGACAAGATGAATGCCCAACCAAAAAGAAAATTAAAAAAAAATATTAAAAATCCTGAAAAATAGAAGTTTACTCTAGAAGAAGATTAACCATTAGCTCCTCTCCATTCATAATACCATACTTCATAATGTAAGATTGCACTCGACTATGGTATTTAAAAAGGAAAATTTTATCTTCCAGGTCTTTGATTTTCCTTTATGATTTTAATATTTTTCAATAATAGATCTGTTTCCTTTTGTATTCTTCTTTCCTCTTGGAACCTAAAATGTTCAACCTTAATTTGCATGCCATAAGATTTTATGCATGTTAAGAAGCATATAAAGGTAACAAGTCCAAAATTGAGAAACTAATTATGGGTTAGAAAGAAAATAGAATTGCAACTTCAAATAATAAAACTAATTGAATGCAAATCTAAGCTAGACAAATGTGGCTTAGTATGCGGATAAATGTAACATGATGTGAGAACGAATGCAAATTTCTGTATAAGCAGATGCAAATTTCTAACTAAATGGATGTGGTATGATTTCATAATGAATGTGACATGTGGTATGGACTAATGCGAAATGATTAATTGTGCCTAAAAAAATCCGTATAGAACCTGCAAAGCCACAAAATCATGAAAACCAAAAGCAGAAGATAATTGGTTATAGATTCACATCAGATTCACCAAATGTTTATTAGTAAAATTCACCATAGCTAACTAGAATCAATAGGAAATCATGAATCCTATTCTAGCTAACAAATTTTAATAAATCAATAAAAATAAGAAAATATGACAACACAAATGTAAAATAATCAAGTAAAACCCCTGATTAAATAGATGCAATTCGCTTCCATTGTCCTTCTCTTCCTTGAGTAATGATGTTAGCTCTTAGATATTGTGTTGCTAACCCACATGAAGATGGCACAAAGATTCGAAGTTCATGATTGTTGAAACTGGAGATTGAATGTTGAATTTATATATTTTTGGAGAAGATTGAATGAGAGGTGGAACTCAAGTGAGCTAAAAATTTGATTGATGGTTGAAATTTTGATTTAGAGGTGGAACTTAATTAATTGAATTGATGACTGAATAGATTGAATAGTTAATTGAGTTAACTCATTGATGACATGTTGGAAAAAAGCTGATTGGAAGATAGAAAAAGGTGATTGGAGAGATAATTGAGTTATCCGATTCAATTAATCAATTAATCAAATTGATCAATTAGTCATAAATTTAGCATGTGCTCTAGGATATTTTATATGAAATTCAATTTAATTCGCATGTGAATTGAACTTGATTTAAACATTTAATTTGATTTTGCATGTATTGAATTTGGATTTTAGAAAAAATGAAATTGAAATGCACATGTAATTGAAATTAAGTAAAATTGGAATATGGGGAAATTCGAATTTGAATTAGAAGAATATTTTAAATTAGACAAAATTAGAATTTGGTGATTTGGATTTTGAATGTGCAGAATAAACTAGTTAATTAAATAATTTAAAGAAATTATTTAATAATTAGAAATTTAATTTAATTAAATAATAAAGATTATTTAATTAAGGATAATAAATCATAATTAATTAAATAATAAGTATTTAATTAATATTAGGAAAAAAAAAGTTAAATGATTAATTAATAAGGAATAGAAATTGAAAAATTAGTAAGATAATGAAGAAATGTGAATTTAGAAGAATAATATTAATTATCTTAATTAAATAATTAAAGAATGATTGAATTAATTAGATGAATAATTAATGCATGATCAATGAGACATACTCTGAAAGTGGGAATAAATAAAATCTATAGAGATCTCCTAGAAATAAAACATGGTGCATAATCCACCATTATTATATATCCTTCCCCATTTCCCACATGCCATTCATCACGTTTTTCTTCATTTAATTTCTTTGGCTAGGTGGATGTGTCCTTCATAATATACTTCATCTCAAGATATGTTATGGTACACCAAATAATCACAAACTATTTCAAAGAATTAATTAAAATATTAAACTACATAATTAAAAATCATAACATGTCTATCATCATTCAAGATTTTTTTTGTTTGGTGGGGAATATCACCTTCATTATCCCAATAGTTCCAATTTTTAAAATGTAGCCCTTTATTAGCTAAAGTATTCGCTAGTTTTTAACATTCTCTAAAGGTATGTTTAAATCTGCTAACACAACATGAAATTAAGAAGATGTTGAATGTCCTAAATATAATTTGTTATCCTCCAAGGTGAAGTTGATACTTAATGAGATCCATGACTAGTTTTGAGTCTCCTTCAATATCAACATTATGAAATCCATACATGATAGCTCTTTCTAGTCACCACAAGAGGGTTATAGCTTTAGCTTCATTATTAGTTTTTTTCCCAACATTCTTGGCATATCCTTTTATCATTTTTCCTTGTATAAATATTAAAGCTATAAATCTTGTATTTACTTATTTTTTGGGCTTAGGGTGTGATTTATCAAATTGTTTTTTTTCCTTATTTTTTTGAATAAGTTGTGAATGTGCTTGGACACCTAAAACCTTCAATTTGGAAACATCTATTTCACCTATATCATTTATTTTTTCTATTCATCTATATGAACTCTACAAGTGAGGTTTTTACATAGATTACGAAATTCATGCATGGTGAAGGGTAGTTTGTAGCTTAAAAAAGGTCTCGAATTCAAAAAATATGTATAAAAAAAAAACGAATCATATTAAAGAAAAGTAATTTCTCTAATTTATAAAATTAAAATTTACGCATCCTAATTCTAAAAGTTAATTATAATTGATTGACAAACAATTTATTAATAATCAAATAAATTTCACTCATTGAAATAGTATTGCCTAAACTAATAAAATAAAATAATACTGAATAGATAAAATAAGTATGAAAAAAAATAAAAATCACTTCCATAAATAACATAAATAAATTAACCTATTTGAAAGATAATTATAATATAATTATTTTTTTGGTTGTCTTTCAAACAAAGCAACGCAATGAACCGTATTAAAGTTTATTTAAGAAAACAAAAGCATCGCATTTCTGAATGGGGAAATTATGAATCCACGGGGACTGGTGCCCATGAGAAGATTAAAATCAATCGACTTCCAGTGAGAAGGAAAAATCACAAATTACACACATCCTACGAAGAACTAAGAAAAAAGATATACGGAATAATTTAATAATGTACCTACGAAGAACTAAGAAAAAGATATACGGAATAATTTAATAATGTACCTACGAAGAACTAAGAAAAAGATATACGGAATAATTTAATAATGTACCTACGAAGAACTAAGAAAAAAGATATACGGAATAATTTAATAATGTATGTCAACTTGTCTAGTAAATCACTTTGTACATTGCATAACGGACCAGAAAACCCCTAAATAAGCACAGCTGCCCATCTCTCCAAATTGTCCCGGACTCTAAACTATTTACATTTCATGCAGTCTGCACTATTTCTCACCATTTCTAATACTCACCAAATAAGTAAACCAAATAACCCTTTCAAAAGTTGAAAAGAAGTGAAACAATGATTAACACCAGATGACGAAGTGCTTTATCCAGATGAGCCTGCCCACATGCCCCACTTCTTGAATATTTGGTTTTTTAAAGTTGTACAGAACAATCTATTGTTTTGGTTTTATTGAAAAAATAAACGGATTTTACAATGACCCAAAATCACAGATTATGAAAAGAAACATCTAAAATCCACAAAATCAGAGAAACTGTCAAACTTTAATAATGATCTATTGTTTTGTTGTTCCCAATAGCATATATATATATATATTTAATATGTATTTAATCGCTTTGGAAATGGTATCACCCCACTTCGTGGATTTCTTCTTTATCCACGTGGTTTTAATTCACCAGGCGTAAATAGGATGAGATACCTATCTTATAAGAAGTATAACAATATTTCATATTATTGCTCCTCATACTCTTTTGTGAAGCCGTTTACTTCGTCTTTTGGACCCACATTTAATATCTGTTAAATTTTCTGCATAGCAGAGATCTAGCTAAAAATATGCAGAATACAGATCTAGCTTAAAAAAAGGGAAAAAAAAAAATTTGCAGAAAAATAAAGCGCAAGAATGAAATTCTATTAATTCATTGTATCTAATTTACAATATGTGGAATGCATAATTTATACAAAGTATGAACTTCCGTAAAAGAAAAAATTAAGGAACAAATGCATGAGCATTTTGAAGAATTATAAGTGTCTTGACTGAAATTACGAGAAACGTAACAAAAGTGGCATCAAGAGTCGAACCACACTCTTCCTTAGTTAGCATAAGATAAAACAGAGCATGCACTTGTTCTCCGTAAATCAAGGCACACACAACAAGAGAACTGAACTTGCATGTTGCGCTAACACCCCCCCTTATGTCTAACTAAGGAGACTAAGTCTAATGAAAGGAAAGAGGAAAGAGGGAAAACCTAGTGGGAACTAAACCCCCCTCAAAATTAAAAAGATGCAATTATAGGAAGTGTAGAAAAAAATCCTTTGAGAGACCAAAAAAGTGTGAGCAACTATCGAATGATGATTGTCATAGTGCTGAATGAAGAACCTCCTCAAAAGCCAAGATGACAATCAAGATCAAGAATTTGCATGAGTGCTCTCAATGACACTACTCGAACAATGATCAGAAGGCAAACAAAGGCAAAACATCTGACATTCAAAGATGCATGTGGCACATGAATCTGCACAAGTGACCCCAACGACACTACTCAACCATGCAAGAAGAAGTTGCTAGTGGAAAATACAGGTGCCAATAGGGAACTGATCAAACTTGAAACAAAACCAAGAAGCATTAGCACTAACGGTAGAAAATCTCCCTCATAATATGACAAAGGAGAAACAAGATAAGTGCACTAAATGATGTGTCACAAAGGACAAGATGAAGGCAAGGCCCGTAAAAAGAGGTTTAAATTAGCTTCCATTCTTGAGAAATTTGTCTCCAAATATTTTGTCATTTCTCCTAGCCCTCAGGCTTTGATACCATGTTAAATTTTCTACATAGGAGAATACAGATCTAGCTAGAAAGCAGAAAACAAAATTTGCAAAAAAACAGAGAAGAAAAATAAAGCTACAAGAATGAAATTTTATTAATTCAATGTACCTAATTTACAATATGTGGAATGCATGATTTATACAAAGTATGAACTCCCGCAAAAGAAAACATTAAGAAGGAAATGCATGAGCATTTATGAAGAATTGTAAGAGTCTTGACTGAAATGATGAGAAATGTAACAAAAGCTGCATCAAGAGTCGAACCACACTCTTCCTTAGTTAGCATAAGATAAAACAGAGCATGGACTTGTTCTCCGTAAATCAAGGCACACACAACAAGAGAACTGACTTGCATGTTGCGCTAACAATATCTTTCACCAAAGATATATAAGATGGTTGTAGAGGAACAATGGCATAGGGGAATGGTGACAGATTAGTGGTAGGACTAGTAGATGGCGATAAGATTTCACATAGATATTCTGGTGTGGAAAAAGCTGGGTGGCCATGATGTCAAGGTCTTATACATTTTGTCATATGTATTCTACAATCTACCAAAAAATTAAAAAAAGCTATCACTAATTTTTTTCTTTTTTTGTGGTTGTAGAAATTTGGAAGGTTTTGTGTATGGTGTATGGATCCATAAGATCGTATAAATTCATATGATGGATTTTTTTCTTGATGTACTTGTTTAAAAAAATTGTTCCAAATTCAATTGTTTGAATCTTGGTAAATGAATAGTGGATATATAGGTTTTCGGTACATTTCACTACAATATATACCAAAAAACATTTCAAGCCTAGAAATTGTTTCAGATTTAGTATCTTTAGCAAAAGAATGACCCAAAAAATCAATTGTTTGGATTTTGACAAAATAATAATCAACCTTTGAATTTTGGGTTCTTAAAAATGCAATGGAGAGGTCCATTTTAGTCTATAGTGCAAAATAAAGTCCACCTCTAGATTATAGCTGTCAAATCTAGTGACCTTATAATGGTTTTTGAGAGAAAACCCTCAAAACTTAAGAAGGCATTTGCTAAATTCATACTCAAATACCATGCTGAAATAGCAAGATCAAACAGACAACAGAAATATCTTAACTAATATAATCAATTAAATTTTAATCATTAGAATAATATTACTTAACAAATAAAATAAACTAATATTAAAATATATAAAATAAACATTAAACTAATAAAAATAATTGTTAAATAAATAATATAAATAAATTAAACTGTTTTTAAAACAATTATCTTGCAAATAAAGCAACACAGTGAACCCTATTAAAATTTAGTTTACAAAAATAAAAGTATCGCATTTCTGAATGGCGAAATTATAAATCCACAGGGAGTGGTGCCCATTGGATGATAAACAACAATCGCAAATTACACACATCCTCCAAAGGACTGATAAAAAGGTTACAGCAAGGAATAATTTAACTCATGAATGCAAATTTGTTTAGTAAATTTTTTTCTACGTCGCAAAGCGGAGCAGGAAAACCCTGAATATACTCAGCTGTCCATTTCCCCAAATTGTCTCAAGTCTATACTATTTACATTTGATCCAATCTGCACTATTTCTCACCATTTCTCTCACTCAAAAAACAAGAAAACCAAATAACCCTCTCAAAAGTTGAAAAGAAATGAAAGACTGATTAACACCAGACAACGAAGTGCTTTATCTAAATGAGCCTGCATGCATGCCCCACTCCTTGAACTGCCAAACATTCCTCTGGATGGTGATGGCGTCTTCTTCTTCTTCTTCGTCGTTTTCTTCTTCTTCATCACTGTTGAAGGTGGACTCCTAATTGTGCTTGTATGAAGACGAGAAACCGCCATAGCAGAAACATTTGATGATTCAACTCCTTCAATGTCACCACTGGGTCTGCTCACTATTCCTACCACATTGGTGTTATGTGTGGTCTGACAAGTCATTAAAGAGGTTACTATCACAAACAGTAGAAGAAATATGAAGAGAAATCTGATCTGAGAAGATTTCTTCATCCTTCGTGTTCCTTGCCATTTTTTTGTTGGTTTGTTGGTTGTTTTAAAGTTGCAATTTATCTTGCACTCTACACATTCTCTAGTGATTGGAATTTTAAAATTGACGTTTCTTATAAAAAAAATATTGATTCCTGTCTTTATGTACTTTTGTTCCCAATATATAGTTTATATTTTTTGAATATGTGTTTTATTGTTGCTTTGGAAATGGTATCACCTCACTTCGAGGATTTCCTCTTTAGCCACGCTGCCAGATTTTACCAGGCATAAATAGGACGAGATTCTTAGCTTGGAAGGAGTTTAATCATATTTCATGTTAAAAAGTATTGCTCGTTATACTTTCTTGTGAAACCGTTTACTTCGTCTCTTCGACCCACAGTTCATAACTTTTGTATAGACGAGATAGATTTTGGATCACTCTCTCTAGCTGGTATTTGAATGAAAATAGATATGTTAAATTTGGATGTCAGTAATTTAGGAAAAGATGGAAATAATATAATTAATTGAGTTAGATATTATAAATGAAATACCTTTTTATTGTTTGATTTAGTTATTATGAATAATAATAAATAATTATTATCTTTGGAATTTTTTTCATTCTAATGATGAATCACAGAATGTGATTCCAAACGTCGATGGGAAAAAAAAAAACACAATCGAATCCAAAAATTTCATAAGAAAACAATAAATAAATTTTAAATGTTTATTAAAAATAGGTTTTACTATTTTTTTTTTCTTAAATTAATAAAATATTAAAATCAATATTAAGTAACATATGAATCATTATCATTTAAAAAAAATCATTCATAATTAACAATTTCTATACAAAATTAATTGTCTTTCTTATTTTTTTTTTGTCTTTCTTATATGTCTTTTCAAAAAATATGAATAATTATAAACTTATATTAAAAGTGTGTTCTACTAAAGTTGATTTATTAATGTTTTTACACATAAAGCTACAAAATTCTGCATAAACTTCTAATTAATGAATACTAATATGTTTCCTTTTAATGGTAAAATTTTTGTACCCATGCCATTAGTTATAGATTTCAAAATGTAGTCACTAGATTGGAAGTGATAGTTGTGTGTCTAAATTTGGTTCATGTCCCAATCCATTTTATCATTGTTCCTTGAAAAGTTATTCCTAAGTCGTAAATTTACCATTCATCATCTTGGATTAGATTCCTAAGTGTTGAACCAACCTAGGTCAATTCTAAATCATGATTTAAAAATTTTAAATTCAAACTAAAGTTCTAGGATTCAAATTTATCAATTGTTGACCACTTCACTAGGTTTTTGTAAGAAAAATGGATGTGTGCATACAGAAATGGTAGTGAAAAGTGGTTACAACCATTTTTTTAGTCTATCAAAGATAAAAATATGAGTGTGGTAGAATGTAACCACATTATTTATCAAAAGTGACCATCCTAACCTCATGGCTTGATAATTGAGTAAGTGGAGGAAAATGGGGGACCAAAGAGTGGCATGGAACCAAAGACTATAACATGAGCACATTAATGTACTCACATCATCTAAAATGTAAAGACAAAATAGCAAAGAGATTTGAAAAGGAGCCCTCAAACCATTTCAGGTTACAATGGTCAACCAATGTCTCTTAAGCTCAACATAATGCCTTAAAAGTAAAAAAAAAAAAATGTGAAGGTATAGATACATCATGACATGCAAAGATGTCTTTGTTATTCTTATATTTTGGTAATGATATTTTTAGAAATTAGGATCTTATGATTGTTGCGTAAGCCGAAGTGAAATTTAATAGATTAATAACACCCACTACACAAGGTAGAAACATATTTACTTAACTCAATATTCATTATTTAAAAATTCTAAAACTATCTTATTGACATTTACAATCTAAGTAGTTTAATATATTTAACAACTTTAGCTTTAATTGTACTTTGATATTTAAATTGCACTCTCCTTTTTTTACTTTTTTTTTTTTGGATATCATTAATACTCTTTGAAAGATTATTTATCCATTTCTTATTCTAAAAAGAACATATGATTAAACTAAGCAATGCCTTAATCTTAATACTTTAATAATAAAGTTTTTATTATAAATAATCAATTTATTTTTTCATTAATTAAACTTTAATAATCAGTTTTCCTTTTCTAATAACTAACAATTAGATTCATTGAAACTGAGAATTTGAAATCGAGTGTTGCTCCTCTTATGCAACTAAAATGAATCAATTTGTGTATCGCCTTGAAACTCTATAAATCTCCATTATAATCTAGAAACTCCTCTCCGTAGAGTAAGCAAACGATTGCCGCCCAGCTTTCTTTCAAATCTCCCACGCAAAAGTAAACAATTAAAAAAATCAAATGCCCCAGTTTCGACGGCTGAAACGAAATGAAAAAAAGGCTAAGACGATGAAAAGAATTGCATGATCTCCATAAGTCTTTTGAGACACCCCATTGCTATGATCATGATGATGGTAATTTGTACTGCCAGGTGGACGTGGCGGTGACCTTTTCTTCTTGTTCTTGTTCTTCTTTTTCAATACTGAAAGCGGTCTCACCATTGAAGCATTTTCTGACGATACAACTCCCGTACTGTTCTTATCCAGACTGCCGTTATTTCTCCCTCCAGTTGTTGTATTGATGGAGTGAGAGATCACTAAGAAGACCCTAAGGGACTTCAAAGCTTCTGAGATAAAATAGTTAGATAAGATCTATTAAGATCTCTTAAGAGCTTAAAAATATAAACTTTGACAATATATGATGGAAACAACACCTTACATGTGAAAACATAATTTTTATAACATAATTTTTATTGTTAAAATTAGGTAGTGAGAGTTTCTCTAAAAAGTTCTCTCAATTTTTTTTTATATCTCAAAGTGGTTTTCTTATCCTATCCAATTTTATATAGTAACATAGGTCATGGTATAGTTAATTTTTTCAATACAACTCTACAAAATTAAAATTAAATTTCTTAAATGTTCTATTTATTAAGTTTATATTAGAGAAGACCTTGTTCTACCACTAAGGGCTTATGAAACTTCAAGGATAAATGGTTGGGAAAGATCTCTTAAGAGACCTAAGAGCCTAACTTAAGTCATGAACTTCAACACTTGCAGGTATGGAAAGATAATGACACATGGAGATGTATCATTTATTCCTACAATTGGGCAACAATGTCCTCTAAAAATTTCTCTTTTTTTCTACCAAAGTGATTCGCCCATTTTAGTGTCAAATGAAAGTTTATATAAAATTTTGAAATTCCATCTAGTACTAAGGTGTGGAATAAGTAAAAACTTTAATAGATCCTCGTTGCATTAAAATAATAGGTCAAAAGCATCTGAATGGATTTTTATATGCTATAATAGGCCTAATTCTGCAATTCAATTCCCTTGGTCCTTTTGGGCTGCAATGGCCAAAGAAGGTCTCCTAAGAGATCTAAAGGCCTAAAGATTACAAACTTTGAAATGTAGATGGGATGGAGATAATTTGAAACTTAGAGAAATATCATTTTTTCCTATAGTTGAGTTGTGATGCTCTCTAAAATGACTCTCTTAGTTTCATCTATAGCCCAAAAATCGGTTTTCTTTTGGACTAACATTGAATTAGAAGTTACAAAAAGAGGGATTTTTTTGGTATTGCTAGAATGCAGAATAATAACTTCTTGAACAAATACCTTTGATATTTAACTAATATAACTACATTACCAACTAGGTTCATTTATTATAGGGAAGGCTTTATTTAACCACTAACATCTCCTAAAAAGTTTTAGCTAGAATGGTTGAATGAGCTTTCTTCAGATACATAAGAGCTTAAAAGACAAAAAAATTGATGAGATGGTATGGAAACACCATGACGTGTAGAAATTTCCTATTCATTTCTATAAAGTTCGGTAGTGAGGTCGTCTAGAAAAGAATCTCTAAATTTCATCCATCTCAAAGTGGTTTTCTTGTCTAGGCACCAAATAAAAAGTTGTTTTATAGGTCATAAACATGAAGCAGGAAAAGGATAATGAGATTCATTTTAAGAGGAAACAAAATTGTCTCATAAATTTTTTAGTTGCATGCATAACTTATTGTTTGTATTTTTTTAATCAAAATTAAACTTTTTTTATTTTTAAATTGTTTCTAGGTATTTAGTTTGCCAATTATATTGTAGTATAAGAAATTTACTTCATAAAATAACAAATTTGAAGAAATTGAAGTATTTTAGAAGAATATTTGAGAAAAGTTTCCAGAAAAGGTGTTTATTGTTGATAAAAGAGAAAACAAAATACATAAAAAAAGAAATATTACAAAAAGGTACATTATTATTTGAGAAGAACATGTAATAAAAATATAAAAAGATAGAAATAATTATGAACCTAAATCATGTGGCTCAAATGCTAGTGGTTGTTGGTGTTAACACACAACTTCAAGATTTGTATTTAGAGTGGTTCGATTATGAAATGCCACTCCCAAATGAAAAAAAAAATATCATTTGAGAGTTTTAAAAATTTTCAAATAAGCATACAATGATACATTTGTTAGAGGAAGATCTTCAATAAAGTCATTATTGTATTAATAAAAAATAACAATCATTAGGCCTTCAAATGAAGACTTTGTGGATAGTGCCTTCACTCAAAGGAGTTGGCTTGAGAAAAGGCTTAAAAGTAATTTCAAACAAAGGGTCCCTTTTGTTTGATGACATTCAAAAAAAAAAAATTTGTAGCTAACAATTTTTGTTCGTCATCAAAATTTTTACCCACTATTATGCATTGACCCAAGAAGTGCCAATATTTTAACCAACCAATACAAAATGCATTCTTTAAACAAATATATAAGAAAAGATTTATGAGATATGCAAAGATTGCAACACTTATAATGAGATATCCAAATGGCAGTTAGCTTAGTTGCATGTGGCCAAATGGAAGACTCAAACCTTGGAGATAGTTTTCACGAATAGACAAGATTGGCTAGAGGAATCCATCCAAGAGGTTATTTGGGAGCTCATAAAGAAAGTAGTAGACACATTTGGGAATTGGAGGATAATTGAGAGTTATGTGTAGGACATCAAGAAGGATATGCATTCAAAAAGAAACACTCAATTAGAAGAGGAGACATCCAAATTAAAAGAGAACCAAAAGACTCTAATTATCAACATATAGGAAATTATTAACTCCTAAAGTGATTGGTCAAAAAAAAGGGTAGAACTATTTAGGTTCTATAGGTGGAACTTGTCAGAAGAAAGGATAAGTGGTTGAGAAGGGATGCATTGCTTTAGGCCTACGGTAGCCTCCTGCAGTGGGTGCACAAAAGAAGAAAACATACATTGGAGAATCTCGACTCTCCCCATCATGCTAATGTTGTTGATGGTTCCTTTGCACTTTTTGGTCATCTAATAGAAATTTTTAATCTAGGTTAATTTCTACCTCTCAATGTATCTATGTTAGACTATGCTCTTTTTTACTTTTGTTCTTTTTACATTCTCTTTAAATGATTCTTGTGCTGTTAATACTTTCGTAAGGGATGACTCAACTATTCTATTTAAATATTTGCTCACGTGTCCATAGAGAACTCAAAGAATACATTGTAACCTTCAATAGTAGATTCAATAATATCTAGAATTGATTTTAATCTTTAATAGTAAAGTCAATAACACCTAAATAGATTCAAATTATGTATATATGTTGCTTCATTTTTTATCAACTACTTCCTAATATCTTTTATGTCTCTCCATACCAGCTTTAATAAATTAATAAAAACCACTAGAAAATGTAGAAACACATCTACTTAACACAAAATTCATTATTTACAAATTCTAAAATTATCTTTTTTAGATTTACAACGTATCTAGCTTAGTCCTAATTTAACAACTTTAGCTTTAGTTCTACTTTGATATTTAAATTGCACTCTCCATTTCTTACTTATTTTTGGATGATTTTGATTAGGGTAAAATAGGTTTTAAAGGGGCCCAGAAACCCTTTACATTCAAAGAGCTACCAACGAAGAATATGCAGGACCACTTGGTAGCAAACGATATGTTTTGGAAAGGACCTGATACCTTTTGGACTTACAGGCGTTTAGATCCCAAAACAAAGGTTGCAAAGAAACAAACATGAAACACAATAGCTACCACACACAAAACATCGGCCAAACATGAGGAATGAAACATTACAATTCAGACTGGCAAAACAAATGGTCTAAAAAAAATAATAGACCTTAGGAAACATAGATCTAGGCTATATCAGGCACCCTCAGCTAACTAGAAGGGTTTTCCTAGGCTCTGATAACCTTTAACAACTTCTCCAAGCTACAAAAAACCAAGGTCAGACCTAACCCAAATAAAGAACTAGCCAAATTGGGCCCTTGCAAACTTTTAGCATCCAGTTTGTCCCTAGCAAGAACAAGAGATGTGGGGTTTTTCCAAATTCCCCCAGCCTATAGAGTGGTTTTTAAAAGGCTCTTGCAACTAGATGTATGGTTTTTTCTAGGCTCCCTGAACCATGAATGTGGGAAAAGCAAGGCTCACACAACCAAAAATAACAGGTTTTTGAAAGGCACCCCTAAGCTTGATCTTGAGAATGAATAGAGCAACATACAATAAACCATCCAAAATCTCTACCTCAATAAGGGATAGAGAGGTAAAACCAGTTAGAAAACCATCCTCTATTCTCCAACAAGACAAAAATAGGGCACTAACATCCCTCCATTGGTACTTTTCAGAATCAACATTAACACCCAACTCCTCAAAAGGAGAAGGGTGAACATCAACCCCATACCCAAATAATATCTCCACTTCGAAAGACAAAGTGACCTAAATCAAAACAATGGGAATGGGCCTAAACCCTATAAACAAAACTAGGAGATTGAACTTTAGCTTACCAAGCAGAGTCTCCACCTCAATAGGAGAAACATGGAAGAATATCGTACAAAAGCTAGCACCAACTCCCAAATAAATAAATGATAGGGCTTTATTTGATCCCCAACAACACTTCTAGGAAAGTTTGATATAGTCCAACTCCACATCAAAAGGAGAAGGGACATCTCAAACCACATCCATCTCCCCCCCAATATAAGATAGGACCACCTCCATAAGAAAGACTAGAGAAGCCAAATGATGCAAACCATAAAGCATAAAAACAACAACCAAGGAAGAAAGATGAATGGACTCAACAAAAATCCCATCACAAAGGCAAGATGGGGCCAAGAGATACAACCAGAAAAAAATAGACCCCATCCACCAAAGTTTACCCCCAAAAAGAGGGCACTAGATAGTACCAGAAAAAAAATCCCTCAAACTCTAACAAGGAGAAGACATAGGGGATCCTAGCAAGAAGACACAAAAAGGAGAGAGAGGCACCACCAGAGGAATAGAACCAGGTCAAACCCCAAGAAAGCCTCATCCCGAAGCTCCACCCACACACCCCTCCATTCTTCCCAAAACACCCACCAAGCATCTCCACATGGGATTTCCATCCACCATAGAAACCAAACTCAACGCACAAGCTAACAACAATACATGAAGAAAGATAATCAACAACAATCACACCTAGGTCAAAGGAACAATCACTGGATAGAAAGCCCACTCTCTCACCATCAACATCGCCATCTTTGTCTACATCACTAGAATCAAAGCCAGACATAACCCTAGCAAGCCCACACCCATTCCTATGACCTAAACATGAGCCAGAAGATCTCCACCTGCAAAAACAATGCACATAAAGGAAATAAGAGGGCACCCCATATATTCATCTTCCAGCTACCCAAAGTCCAACATGCCCAAAACTAGCCCATCCCATGGGAAACAAACAATGGCAGAGGCCAACAAAAGGCGCCCCTCCTAAACAAGGTCTCTTAAGAGATCTAAAGGCCTAAAAATTACAAAATTTGAAATTTAGATGGGATGGAGATAATTTGAAATCTAGGGAAATATCATTTTTTTCTATAGCCGAGTTGTGGCGTTCTCTAAAATTACTCTCTTAGTTTCATCTATAGCCCAAAAATCGGTTTTCTTTTGGACTACCATTGAATTAGAAGTTACAAAGAGAGGCAATTTTTGTGTATTGCTAGAATGTAGAATAATAACTTCTTGAACAAATACCTGTGATATTTAACTAATAAAACTACATTACTAACTAGGTTGATTTATTCTAGGGAAGGCCTTATTTAACTGCTAACATCTCCTAAAAAGTTTTAGCTGCAATGGTTGAATGAGCTTTCTTAAGATACATAAGAGCTTAAAAGACAAAAAAATGATGAGATGTTATGGAAACTCCATGACGGGTAGAAATTTCCTATTCATACCTGTAAAGTTTGGTAGTGAGGTCCTCTAGAGAAGAATATCTAAATTTCATCCATCTCAAAGTGGTTTTCTTGTCTCAGCACCAAATAAAAAGTGGTTTTATAGTTCATAGACATGAAGCATGAAAAGCATAATGAGATTCATTGTAAGAGAAAACAAAATTGTCTCATACATTCTTTAGTTGCATGCATAACTTATTGTTTGTATTTTTTTAATCAAAATTAAACTGTTTTGATTTTAAATTGTTTCTAGGTATTTATTTTGCCAATTATATTGTAGTATAAGAAATTTACTTCATAAAATAACAACTTTGAAGAAATAGAAGTATTTTAGAAGAACATTTGAGAAGTTTTTCCAAAAAAGGTGTTTATTGTTGATAAAAGTGAAAACATAATGCATAAAGAAAGAAATATTACAAAAAGGTAAATTATTTTTTGAGAAGAACATGTAATAAAAATATAACAGGATAGAAATAATTATGAACCTAAATCATGTGGCTTAAATGCTGGTGGTAGGTGGGTGGTCATGTGGCTGGTGGTTGTTGGTGTTCCCACACAGCTTCAAGATTTGCATTTAGAGGGGTTTGACTATGAAATGTCACTCTCAAATTATGAAAAATAAAAATATCATTTTAGAGTTTTAAATATTTTCATATAAGAATACAATAATACATTTGTTAGAGGAAGATCTTTAATAAAGTCATTATTGTATAAATAAAAATAACCATCATTAGCTCTTCAAATGAAGACTTTGTGGATAGTGTCTTCACTCAAGGGAGTTGGCTTGAGAAAAGGCTTAAAATACATTCAAACAAAGCGTCCCCTTTGTTTGATGACATTGAAAAAATATTTTTGTGTAGCTAACATTTTTTGTTCGTCTTGAAAATTTTAACCCACTAATATGGGTTGACATAAGAGGTGCCAATATTTTAACCTACCAATACAAAATACATTCTTTACACAAATCTATAAGAAAAGATTTTTGAGATATGCCACACTTCCAACACTTATACGGAGTTATCCAAATGGCAGTTAGCTTAGTTGCATGTGGCCAAACGAAAGACTCAAACCTTGGAGATGGTTTTCATGAATAGACAAGATTGGCTAGAGGAATCCATCCAAGAGGGTATTTGGGAGCTCATAAAGAAAGTAGTAGACACATTTGGGAATTGGAGGATAATTGAGAGTTATGTGTTGGACATTAAGAAGGATATGCATTCAAAAAGAAACACTCAATTAGAAGAGGAGACATCCAAATTAAAAGAGAACCAAAAGACCCTAATTATCAACATATAGGAAATTATTAACTCCTAAAGTGATTGGTCAAAAAAAAGGGTAGAACTATTTAGGTTCTATAGTTGGAACTGTGAGAAGAAAAAAGAAGTAGTTGAGAAGGGATGCAGTGCTTTAGGCCTATGGTATCCTCCTACAGTGGGTGCACAAAAGAAAAAAACATACATTGGAGGATCTCAACTCTCCCCATCATGCTAATGTTGTTGTTGGTTCCTTTGCACATTTTAATCATATTATAGAAAATTTTAATCTAGCTTAATTTCTACCTCTCAATGTATCTATGTTAGACTATGCTCTTTTTACTTTTGTTCTTTTTACATTCTCTTTAAATGATTCTTGTGCTTTTAATACTTTTGTAAGGGATGAATCAACTATTATATTCAAATATTTGCTCATGTGTCCATAGAGAACTCAAAGAATACATTGTAACCTTCAATAGTAGATTCAATAACATCTAGAATCCATTTTAACCTTTAATAGTAAAGAAAATAACACCTAAAATAGATTCAAATTATGTATATAAGTTGCTTCAATTTTTCTCAACTCCTTCCTAATCTCTTTTATGTGTCTCCATAAAACTTTTATAATTAATAACAACCACTAGAAAATGTAGAAACACATCTACTTAACTCAAAATTCATTATTTACAAATTCTAAAATTATATTATTTATATTTACAATGTATCTATCTTAGTCCTAATTTAACAACTTTAGCTTTAGTTGTACTTTGATATTTAAATTGCACTCTTCATTTCTTACTTATTTTTGGATGATTTTGATTAGGGTAAAACAGGTTTTAAAGGGGCCCCGAAACCCTTTACATTCAAAGAGATACCAACGAAGAGTATGCAGGACCACTTGGTAGCAAACCATACATTTTGGAAAGGACCCGATACCTTCTAGACTTACAGGAGTCCAGATCTTAAAACAAATGTTGCAAAAGAAACAAACATGAAACACAATAGCTATCACACACAAAACACCAGCGAAACATGAGGAATGCAACATTACAATTTTGGCTGGCAAAATAAATGGTCTAAAAAAAATAATAGACCTTAGAAAACATAGAGCGGGGGTATATCAGGCACCCTTAGCCAACAAGAAGGGTTTTCCTAGGCTCCTATAACCTTTAACAACTTCTCCAAGCTACAACCAACCAAGGTTAGACCTAACCAAAAAAAAGTACTAGCCAAATTGGGCCCTTGAAAACATTTAGCATCAAGTCTGTCCCTAGCAAGAACAAGAGATGTGGGGTTTTTCCAAGCTCCCCCAACCTAGAGAGTGGGTTTTAAAAGGCTCCTACAACTAGAAGTAGGGTTTTTTCCAGGCTCCCTCAACCATGAATGTGGAAAAAGCAAGGCTCACAGAACAAAAAATAATGGGTTTTTGAAAGGCACGCCTAACCTTGATCTTGAGAATGAACAGAGAAACATACAATAAACCATCCAAAATCCCCACCTCAATAAGGGATAGAGAGTGAAAACCACTTAGAAAACCATCCTCTATTCTCCAACAGGCAAAAAAAAGGGCACGAACAGTCCTCCACTGGTACTTTTCAGAATCAACATTAACACCCAACTCCTCAAAAGGAGAAGGGTAGACATCAACACCATACCCAAATAATGTCTCCACTTCGAAAGGAAAAGCAACCTCAATCAAAACAATGGGAATGGGCCTAGATCCCATAAACAAAACTAGGAGATTGAGCTTCAGCCTACCAAACTGATCTCCCTGTTCTATTCTATTTCATTTCCAATATGTGGTATCAAAGCAGGAAGGTTGATGCAAAAGATGCAAAAAAAGTTAATGACTGGAGAGAGACCTCTTGTAGTGGCTCAAGACAATGATGTGCACAGTTGCTGGAAGATGGAATGCTAATGAAGAAGTGCTAAAATAGAATGCAAGATACAGAGAGGTAGAGTCACTGCCAAATGAAAGGAGACTGCTATTTTGATCTTTCCTTTTTGGTCATTGAAAAGTAGACACACAAGTCAAAGCGATAGCAAGAAGATAAAATTGTTGAAGCTATCATAAATGACCATACATCGCTTGGAAAGAAGTTCATGGAGAGTGCAACGTCTAGCCAAGGTGGAATTGATGGTAGAAGAAATGTGTTGAAGAAAGTTTTGAAGCCTCTTAGTGAGGAGATCATAGCTAGTCAATAGTGGAAACATCTGTTTGAAGGTGAAGGTTATATCGCTGCCAAAAGAGGTTGTTAGAAGAGAGTTGGAGTTACCAGTCTTAAGAGCAGATCATATGTAAATGTCATTGTTGTTAGACAAAATAAGAAGGGAAGATGATTGTCGAAGGAGGTGTAGATTGTAAAGGAGAATGACTCAGATAGAAGTTGCACCATGGAAAATGGTGATATTGCTAGTCCAAGCATAAAGAGAGTAGTTGTAAAGTTGTGATCTGCCAAGTGTGAAGAAGGATCTATATCTAGGTATATATGCAAGTTTTTCTAAATAAATTAGTTTAAGAATATTCTTAGATGAGTTTGTTGTTTGAATTTTTGTCAATAAAAAGAGAAGTGAAGGTGTTGAAAAAGGTTGTTGGCCAAAGATTGTGAAGGTATAAAGAGTTGTTTAAAGGAAAACATTTGTAGTAGCAAAAACACAATCAAGTGTTAGGGAAAGGTAAGTTTTATTTTTATTTTTTGTTTCAATGGGTAAAGTGGATAGAGTAAAGAAAGAGAAAACAAATGATTTGGAAAACAAATTGAAGGAATGTAAAAAGAAATTTTCAGAAATGATAATGCTTTTAAAAGGAAATCAAATGCAAAAATGTGAATTGTTAGATGAAAATTATAATCTTGAAAAAGAATTGAATGAAGTTAATGATAAAAATAAAGAATTAGAAGAGAAATTACAGTTATTTGATGATGTCAAAAGGAAGTTTGATGATTTGGAAAAATGTCAAAAAGGTTAGAAGAAGAAAACAGTTTACATAAAAGGGAAATTTTAAATCTGAAACAAGAGAATGAATATTTGAAGTTAAAACCACTAGTTAGTAATGCTTCATGTGACACAAAAGATTTGTGTTCATCATTTGGTGAAATTGATTTAGTTGAAATTGTTTATGATCAAGAATGCAAGAAATAAGATGAGAATGTGTTTGCAAATTATGTTAGCTGTGATAATAAGAATATTGATTTAAAAATCATGAAGAAAATGGGTTATAAAGGTCAAGGATTGGGAAAAAAAGAACAAGGAATTAGAGAGCCTATTGAGCCTATAATGAGACCAAATTATGAAGGTCTTCGATATGTCATAGGAAAAGAAAATGATGCTACTAGTTAAGCAAAACAACCCATAAAAGGCATTGTATTAGGTGTTCTCATTGCAATAGAGAAGGACACACAAAAGAAATGTGTTGGAACTTACATCCATGTAAAATTTGTGGTTTGAGAAATCATTCTGAAAAAATGTGTTGGAAGAAAGAATCAATGACAGATTGTATAAAAATGGATTGTGGATGGACCTATGGACCTAGTTGGCAAAAGCTCACCTGTATGTTCAAAAGATTGTACAAATGTTCATATGTGAAGAACAATAGAACGAATGAAAGCTTTGAATGTCCAAAAGGAATTAAAAATGTTTTCATCCAAAAGAAACCATTGTCTAGCAAAACATTTACAGATTGTATTATGTTTTGAAATTTGAAGAAACTACTATAGCAGTTGAAGAAAACTGGAGCACAAGAAAGAAATAGGAGTTGATGAAAGAAATTAGAAAATCGGAGGAGGATATCAGTTAAAGAGAAGACATTGTGAATACTGAAAAATGGAGTAGTTGTAGCAACAAACAATTAGCAAGAAAACCAAAGAAGATATTACAAATAAAAAGGGAAGATTGTTGAAGAAAGCTAGAAAGAGAAAAAGGATGGATAGAATATTGGTAGTTGAGATTAAGGGGGAGTGTTGGAGTCTAATCTCACCTACCCCATCCACATGCTCCATATGCACAAGTCCTTACAAAATTATTGGCAAGATTTGGATTTGTTTTCAACATCTACTCCAGCCTATCCACCATACCATCTATAGTCTTAACATTGCTTATGAGGAACAAAAACATTATTTTATATGCAAAATTTTGGAAGTTTCCAACTACCTCCTCCCCATTCTAGAAACATCTAAGATCTTCTTTAAAAGAGGCATTTAGTAATCATTTTGATGAATGAATGAAAAATATGGTTTGATAAATAAAAATTTGTCTTCCTTGTGTGTTGCTCTGTCTTTTTCCTTACTCTATTTTTGTGTTATGTTTTGTTTCATTTTCAATACTTAAATGCATACATGATGAGTGGATAGATGAGATAGAAAGAGATGAACTATGGGATTCAATCACTTGGACTCTTTACAAGCTCTAGAGACAATTAATGAATCGGTTTAGAAGCATTGTTTATGAGACCTCCCTACTCATCATCGTCTTTCGTCTTATATATAT
This sequence comes from Cryptomeria japonica, assembly GCF_030272615.1. Classification (NCBI taxonomy): domain Eukaryota; kingdom Viridiplantae; phylum Streptophyta; class Pinopsida; order Cupressales; family Cupressaceae; genus Cryptomeria; species Cryptomeria japonica. Next base: position 756,094,348 of record NC_081407.1, on the reverse strand, counting down.
ATATATATATATATATATATATATATATATATATATATATATATATATATATATATATATATATATATATATATATATATATATATATATATATATTTGAAAGCACGAAACTACTATCTTTGCTTTTAACTAGAAACACATGGTTTTTTTCTTTCAAATTAGTGAAGTTTACCTTGAGAGGTTGATTTTGAGATTGGTGAAGTTAGTATCAGTTTTTTTATCTATTGATTCACCCCCTCCCCCCCTCTCAGTAGTTGATCAGATCCTTGTTCTTTCATCATACCATCAATGCATTGAGTTTTGGATTTGAGAATTTTACATCAGATCACTATGTTATTATAAACCTGATGGTGATAATTTCTTGTACATTGCATTATATGTTGATGATATGTTATTCATTGGTAAAGGGAAAGACATGATTTCAGAACTAAAGTCTTAACTCACTACAAAATTTGAAATGAAAGATATTGGTGCAGGAAAGTACATTCCTACGATGACTTGACTAGAAGAGATAGAGTGAACTAAAAGCTATGGCTCGGCTAGAGTAAGTGTGTGAATTTACTTTTGTGAAGGTTCAACATGTAATATTGTAGCCATTGCATGTTACTTTTACAATTGAAATAAAATTACCGATTTCAAATTGTGTTACATCTCCATCGAAGATGAAAGACAAGAGTAGAGTATCTTACTAGAGTGTAGTTGGAAGTTTGATGTATGCTATATTTTGTACTAGACCAGACATTTCCCAAGCAGTGACAATTCTTTTTAGATATATTTCTAATTCTAGTAGAGTTTATTGGTATAGTGTTAAAAGAGTCTTTAGATATTTGAAGGTTACCTCAAAGTATTCTTTGTGTTATCATGGCAATTTGGTAGGAGACAAGATTTCCTTTGATATTCATGGTTATGTGGATTTAGACTAGGCGGGTGATATTGATATTAGATGATCCAGTAGTCCTTATGTGTTTCTTTAATTTGGTGACTCGATTAGTTTGCTAAATAAGTGATAGGCAATGGTTGTTTTGTCCACTATAGAAGCAGAGTATATTGCAGCTACTCATGCTTGTAAAGAAGCCATTTGGCTTAAAATATTGTTTTCAGATATTGGAATAAAACAAGGTGCAGTGACAGTTTATTGTGATAGTCAAAGTGTGACGTGCCTCGCTAAGAACCTAACATTTCATTCTGGGACCAAGCACATTAATGTTCAGTATCATTTTTTAGAGATATGGTTGAAGATGGTAGGGTGAAGCTGGTTAAGGTAGATATTTTGATGAATGTTGTAGACTCTATAACTAAGGTTATGAGCACAAAGAAGTTTAGATGGTGTTTGAATTCTATGGGCCTCATCATGACAAGAAATTAATTTATTGTGTAGATACTCCCTTTTCTCTTGCAAGGTGTTTGATAAGTGAGAGAATTCTGGGAAAATGGTGTCTCAACCTTGTATTTACATAAGGTTACTATTAATAGTAAGTTTTCATTTGAAGATGAAATGGTTTGAAATTTTTTCCAAAGCTTTGGATTGGCTAAATAAGCATGCCGTCAAATTTTCCTCACAAGATCACAACTAGTTTTAAAGATATTAAAGTTTCCATTTTTAAGGTTGCTATGAAAGGTTTAAATTCAATTTTCATGACTTTAGTGGCTTTAAAGTGTCTTGAAAAGTGGGTGTATCTGGTCAGAAGGTGATAGGGCACTTCACACACTTTCTAGCACTTCAAACGGTTCATCAATTTGACACCCGATTCACAAGTAATGGCCTCTGGAATTGGTCCCCTGAAATAGGAAATATAAAAATGCATCAGACACATAAATGAACTGTAAAAGGGAGGTACATATGTTGATGTGTGTTTTGACACATCATAGGGCATCTATATGTTACAAATGTAGTTGTCTTTGCACCAAAAGATCAACCTATTAATGCCTAATACAACCACTAGACTTATAGAATCCATAGGAGGCAGTCAAGCCATGTCACAAACCTAAGCGTTGTGTTGCATAACACAAGGAGACCAAGGGCGCACACCTTGCAACAATCCCCCTGGCACAAGCAAGGGGTTTGAACCTATGAGAAAGCTCTAATACCATTTGTTACAAGTGTAGTTACCATTGCACGAAAAGATTGACCTATTAATACTTGAGACAACCACTAGACTTATAGAATCCACACAAGGTAGTTAAGCCATGTCATAAACCCAAGCACTGGGTTGCACAACACAAGGAGACCAAGGGTGCACACCTTGCAACACTATACTACAGATGAGGTGAATTCCACTTTTATTGGGTGGTTTTAGCCCATGGTTTTATAATACCATTTGATTGTTTCATGTATTGTATCTCCTATATGAGGTGCATACGATAGAGGTTGTGTGAAAGAGTCTTATAGCTATTCAGTTACCTTTGTATCTCTAGTTGGTGGTACTCCTATGAAGAGCTTTCTCTGCAAGTATATTATAGATTTTTATTAATTTTTGAATAATATATTAGGTGCCTTTTGTAGTGTGCATTTTTTTTCTCTCGAAAGGGTTTTCCCCATGTAAATCACTGTTTTGTGGTATGAATGTTATTTATGTTAATTTCTATTAAGTTTATGTAACTGTTGTAATGATTTGTATAAGTTTTTGCATTATCCTCCTCTCAAGGTTACTGTGGGATTTTTTTTTGCGACTTAACTTCCTTACAAGGATACTAATCATTATAAAGAAGATATTAAAAAAATGAATTAACAACTATAAAACCACAAATCAATACATTACACAAGATATACATCGGAAAAATCCTTTTGGGTAAAAATCCCCATAAAACATCATTTATTAAAACACTTACAAATGTAGTCTATCATAAAATAGACTTGAAAATGGGGAAACCCCTCCAATACTGCCACATGGCCAATAATACATCTTGTCTATAGTGCTACAAATCACTACAAATCTCCAAATTCACACACCTCTCAAATGAAAGAGGACCTCCTTAAATAAAGGAGGAAGGGTGACTTCACTAGTCACACCTTTTAAGAAAACCCCATTCATAAATAGTTAATCTAATAGTTAGTAGATTATAATAATTTCAAAAGGGATCTTCTTATAAATCATGTAATATATAAGGTTTTATAACCTTATTTTAGAATATTATATAAATGTTATAAGGGTGTGACCCCTAGTAACATTAAATTCTAATACATATCCTATAGAAAATTATTATTTTCTCATCTTAGTTCTATGTCAAATTTTATGAAAAGTGGCAATTTAACATAATGCTAGAGTGTAGAATAGATTATTTTATAAATGGAGCCTCATGGTAATAAAATAATATCATGAAAACATATAATTTGGTGGTTCTTTTATAGAAGAAACCTCCTTATATCACAAGGGACCTCAAAGCTTCTAGGATGAAATAGACAAATAAGATATATTAAGATCTCTTAAGAACCTAAAAGTTATAAACTTGGACAATATAGGATCGAAACACTATCCAACACATAAAAACATAATTTTTATTTTTAAAATTAGGAGTGAGAGTTTGTCCAAAAAATTATCTCTCAATTGTTTTTGATGTCAAAATGGTTTTCTCATCCTATTCAATTTTATACAGTAACATACATTGGGGAGTAGTTAAACTTTTTAATGGAACTATAGATAATTAAAATAGTATTTGCAAAATTCTATTTTTTTGGGTTTATATCAGAGAAGTAATTGTTCTACCACTAAGGGCTTATGAAACTTCAAGGATAAATGGTTGGGTGAGGTCTTTTAAGAGACATAAGAGTGTAACTTAAGTCATAAACTTCAACACTTGATAGTATGGAAATAAAATGACAAATGGAGACATATAATTTGTTCCTATAGTGTAGCAATGTCGTATAAAAATTTCTCTTTCTTTTTACTATGTCAAAGAAATTTACCCATTCAAGTGTCAAACCAAAGGTTATATAAAATTTGTTAATTTCATCTAGTACTAAGAGGTGGAATAAGTAAAATGTTTGATATATCATCATTGCATTAAAATAATAGCTCAAAAGAATCCAATTGGATTTTTTATGCTGTAATAAGCCTTATACTACAATTGAGTTCCCTTGGGTATTTTGGGTTATAGTGGTCAAACAAGGTCTCTTAAGAGACCCAAGATCCCAAAAGTTATGAACTTTTACACTTAGATGCAATGGAAATAATTTGAAACGTAGAGAAATGTCACTTTATTTAGTTTCATCTATAGCCCAAATCTTAGTTTTCTTTTGGACTAGCATTGAATTGGAATTTGTTAAGGTTAGCAATTTTTGTATTGTTGTAGAGTGTACAAATACCAATGGTATTTAACTCATAAAACTACATTTCCAACTAGGGTGATTTATTTTACAGAAGGCCTTATTCAACCACTAAGATCCCCTAAAGAGTTTGAGCTACAATATTCAAATGAGCCCTCTTAAGATACCTATGAGTATAAATGAAATTTTTTTTGATGAAATCATATGGAAACACCATGAGGTACAAAAATATGTTATTTATTCCTATATAGTTAGGTAATGAGGTAAGTTCTAGAAAAGTGTCTCTAAATTTCATCCATCTCAAAGTGGATTTCTCATCTTAACACAAAATGAAAAGTGGTTTTCTAGGTTGTGCAAATGAAACATGTAGAAAATAATGGGATTTATTTTTAGAGGAAACAAAGTTGTCTCATACATTCTTTAGTTGCATGTGTAACTTATTGTTTGTATTTTTTTTATCACAATTAAACTATTTTGGTTTTTAAATTGTTTCTAGTTAATTAGTTTGCCAATTAGACTATGATATAAGAAATTCCATTCATAAAATAACAAGTTTAAAGAACTTAAGCATTTTAGAAAAGTTTCAAAAAAATATGTTTATTGTTGATAAAAATAAAAATAAAATGCATAAATTAGTGAGAAGAACATGTAATAAAAATAAGAGAAATAATTATGAACCTAAATAATAAGGCCCAAATGCTAGTGGTAGGTGGGTGGTCATGTGGTCAATGGATATTAATGTGGCTTCACAGCTTCAAGATTTGTATTCAGAGGGGTTCAACTCTAGTTTGACTATGAAATGTCACTCTCAAATAAAAAATAAAACTATCATTTGAGAGTTTTAAAAAATTTCAAACTAAAAAAAATCATGCATTTATTCAAAGGGGATCTTGAAGAAATCTATTATTTTATTAATAAAAGTAACCATTATTAGGCCTTCTAATGAACGATGTGTGAAGAACTTGCCTTCACTTGAAGGGTGTGTTTTGAGAAAAGGATTAAATTACCTTGAAATGAAGGGTCCCCTTCAAATTTATTTTGGGCAGCTGGCAATTCTTCATTGTCATGAACATTTTAACCTACTATTATGGTTTGGCCCAATAGGTGCCAATTTTTTAACCTACCTATACACAATTCATTCTTTACATCAATCTCTAAGAAAAGATGGATAAGATATGCAAAGATTTCGATACTAATATAGAGATATCAAAATGGTAGTTAGCTTAGTTGCATGTGGCCAAATAGAAGACTCAAACATTGCAGATGTTGGTTTTCAAGAAGGCACAAGATTGACTAGAGGAATTCCTCCAGGATGATATTTGGGAGCTCATGAAAAAATCAATGGAAACATTTGAGTATGGCAGGATGTTTGAGAATGATGTGTAGTACAATAAGAAGGACATGGGTTAAAAAAGAAATTCTCAACTAGAAGAGAAGGTATCCAAATTAAAGGAGAACCAAAAGACCCGAATGAACAACATATAGGAAATTACTGAGTCTTGTATGGATTAGTCAAAAAAATGGCTAGAACTATTTAGGTTCTATTTGAGGAACTTGTGAGAAGAAAGGAGAAGTGGTTGTGAATGGATGCAATACCCTAGGTCCATGGTAGCCTCCTACAATAGGTGCACACTAGATCAAAACATACATTGGATAATCTCAATTTTTCCCATCATGCTAAAGTTGTTGTTAGTTCCTCTACTCATTTTAGGGAGGTGTCTTTGGAGAATGATTTGTGTTCTTATAGAATGAATGTTAGGACATTAAGGGCTTCAAGTCACTCAATGAGATTTTGTTGATTGATAGTCTTTTGATAAATTTTGTTTTTTGTTGTGTTTGTTTATTAGGTTTCTTAGTTTTAATCATTTTTCTCAATCTCATGCCTTAGTTTTAATCTTTTTTCTTAATCTTTTTTGTTGTGTTTGTTTATTAGGTTTCTTAGTTTTAATCTTTTAACTTTCTTTCAAATCTCCCACGCAGACGTAAACAATTAAAAAAATCAAATGGCCCAGTTTCGACAGCTGAAAACAAATGAAAAACAGGCTAAGACGATGCAAAGAATTGCATGATCTCCATAAGTCTTTTGAGACACCCCATTGTTGTGATCATGATGATGATAATTTGTACTGCCAGGTGGACGTGGCGGTGACTTCTTATTCTTCTTCTTCTTCTTCTTTTTCATTACTGAAAGCGGTCTCACCATTTGCAGACGACACAACCCCCGTAGTGTTCATATCCAGACTGCTGATATTTCTCCCTCCACTTGTTGTATTGATGGAGTGAGAGGTCACTAAGAAGAATCATCAACACAAATCTCATGTTCACAGAATTCTTCGTGCTTAACATTTTTTTAACCTCGATAGCTTGTCCTGTTATGTGTTAAACTAAACCCTAAAACTGTAATTCTTGATTCTTGATGGCCTGTCTAGCTGCGCTATATGATACCCAATTTAAAGTTAGCGTATATCTGTAATAATGTCATATATAATATGCGAGAGGCGTCTTTTTATTTTTTATATTGCAATGGAAAACATGCAAATAAATGTCAATTTACAGGATCATAAGATTATTGTATTGAACATGTGGAACAAAAATTTACAATGTCAATTGGAACTTAACATACACAATAGAAGACACTTCTCAAATGAAAGAGGACCTCCTTAAATATAAAAGGAAAAGGGTGACTTCACTAATCACACCTTTTCAAATAATCTTATTCACAAATAATTAATAATCTAGTAGTGATTAGATTAGAATTATTTCAAATGGTATATGCTTATAAAGCATATAATATATAAGATTTTATAACCTTATATTAGAACATAATATAAAACCTTATATTAGAACATAATATAGATTTTATATAAGGGTATATGACCCCTATTAACATTATGTTCTAACATATATCTTATAAAAAATTATTATTTTCTCATTCTAGTTCTAAATCAAATTTATGAAAAGTAGCAATTTAACACAATGCTAGGGTGTGGAATAGATAATTTTACAAATGAAGCCTCATGGTATTTAAACACTATCACAAAAACATATGATTTGGTAGTTTTATGATAGAGGATACCTGATTATATCACAAGGGACCTCAAAGCTTCTAAGATAAAATAGTTAGATAAGATCTATTAAGATCTCTTAAGATCCTAAAAATATAAACTTTGAGAATATAGGATGGAAACAACACCTTACGCATAAAAACATAATTTTTATTTTTAAAATTAAGTAGTGAGAGTTTCTCTAAAAAGTTATCTCAACTGTTTTATATCTCAAAGTGTGTTTCTCATCCTATCCAATTTAATTTAGCAACATAGGTTGTGGTAGAGTTATTTTTTTCAATACAACTCGACATAATCAAAATAATATTTCTAAAATGACTAATCTATTATAATTAAAATAATATTTCTATAACATGTGGCCAAACATAAAACTCAAGCATTGGAGATTGTTTTCAAGAAGGCATAAGATTGGCTGGAGGAATCCCTATTTGAGAATTGGAGGATGATTGAGAATTATGTGTAGAACATCAAGAAGGATATGGATTCGAAAAGAAACAATCAATTAGAAGAGGAGGCATCCAAATTAAAGGAGAACAAAAAGACCCTAATGAACAATATATAGGAAATTACTAAGTCCTATAGTGATCAGTCAAAAAAATGGCTAGAACTATTTAGTTTTTGTAGTAGGAACTTGTGAGAAGAAATGAGAAGTGGTTGAGAAGGGACATAATGCTTTAGGCCCATGGTAGCCTCTTGTAGTGGGTGCACAAAAGACCAAAACATACATTGGAGAATCTCAACTCTGCCCATCATGCTAATGATGTAGTTAGTTCCTTTGCACATTTTAGGGAGGTGTGTTTTGAAGAATCATTTGATTTCTTACAAAAATAATGTTATTCCATTAAGGGATTGAATGCACTCAAGAAGAGTTAGATGTTTGCTAGTCTTTTGCAAGTTTTTATTTTTTGTTGTGTTTGTTTATCAAGTTTATTAGTTTTAATATTTTTCCCAATGTCATTCACTGTGAGATTCATCCCTTTTTCCTTGATGGTTGCCTTGTAATGGGTCCAAGATCTTGCCATGCTCATCTACTATAAACTTTTAATATAGCTTAATTGCTACCTCTTAGTGCATCTATGTTAGACTATGCTCTTTTTACTTATGTTTGTTTTACATTCTCTTTAAATGATGCTTGTGCTTTGAATGCTTTCTTGGTAGATGAATCAACTATTCTATTCAAATATTTGCTCATCCGTCTATAAAGAACTCAAAAAATACATTGTGATCTTCAATAGTAGATTCAATAACATCTAGAATCCATTTTAATCTTTAATAGTAGAGTCAATGACACCTAAAATAGATTCAAATTATGTACATAAGTTGCTTCATTTTTACTCAACTACTTCCTAATCTTGTGATGTCTCTCCATATGAACTTTAATACATTAATAACACGCATTGACAAGGTAGAAACATGTCTACTTAACTCAAAATTTATTATTTACAAATTCTAAAATTAGCTTATTGACATTTACAATCTAACTAGCTTAGTCTTAACTTAACAACTTTAGCTTTAGTTGTACTTTGATATTTAAATTGTGTTCTCCATTTCTTACTTATTTTTTGATATAACTACAATTCTTTGAAAGATTATTTATCTATTGATTATTTTAGAAATATCATAGAATTAAATTATTTTTAGATAATATTTCAATATTTATACTTAAACAAAATTCTCTCAAATGAATAGAACAATGCCTTAATCTTAATACTTTAATAATAATTATTTTATTTAATACTTAAAAATTATTTTCATGAATTAAACAATATCTCATTCTTAATATTTTAATAATGAATGTTCCCTTTTTAATATTTTTTTCATTAAAAATGAGAATTTGAACTAGAATGTTGTTACTCTTAAACAAGTAAATCGAATAGCCTCTAAAAAAATTAATAACTTTCCTCTAGATTCAATTTCTAGAAAATTTTGTAAATGCTTTGTTTTTCTTGAATGCATTGTTTTAAGAAATAAAACTAAATTACTCATTAATAAAAAACATTTACTCGGAATAAAAGAAATATTGTTCATACTCATACAGAGAATGAGAACACATATAATATTTTCAAAAATTTAACAGGTGGATGGAATTGCCGAAGGAATATTTTGTACCGAGTGGGCAAGCTAAGGAACAGGGTGCTGAGTCCTTAATGCTCTAAAAGACTAGGATTGTGTTCATATAATTTAATTTAAGAATATTAATAAATACATTACCAACTTTCTCTTGTGATAACAATTATTCTTCACCATTATAAAGTAATGGAATTAAACATTGTGTAGTTTTTAGCTTTTTTTGAGGTTTTGCTTTTCTCTATTTTAATAGAAAAGTTCGATATCCTCCATTGTCGACTATTGATTAATTATACAAACCACTGAATGTTTCGGTGGTCGCCTTAACAGTTCCATTAAATGTTTATTTTTTTTTATACTTTTTAAAATTAAAATATTAAAAATCTGGATTAAATGAATTATGCTAATTGTAACTCGTATATTTATCTTTAAAAAAATATTGGTAAAATATGCTGATAGGTATAATTATTCCACTTAAAATTTTATTGTTATATTATAATTAATATTAAATTATTATTATATTATGATATTATAATTAGTATTAAATTATGTTTTAATATATTATTATTTTTTATATTATTGAATTATTATAATAATTTTTTATTTTTTCTTATTTATTGATTTTTCTAAATAACTATAAGAGTGAAAATTAATTTTAAAAATATTGATAAGATTAGACATAATCATAAGAGAGAAAGTAATATATTTTAATAATAATTTTTTCTTTTATTTTTATGTTTAGTTATAGTGAAGATTTTTTTATTGTTTCTACTTAACTCAAAAGTTCATGTTAATTTTTATATAAAAAATTTATTTACATAACATAATTTATAAACTTAAGAAAATTATTTTATTTAATTCATATTGTTTATTATATGATATTTATCTTATCAATCAATAACTAGTTTTGAATCGTAATATATATAGATAGATAGATATTAAATATTGGTTAGAAACTTCATAATTGTAATAAATAGAAAGTATTCCAAAACTAACTTAGCAAAAATGAAAACTTTATGATTCATAGTTTACAAAATATATGTATCTCATCTAAAAAATAGATTTTTAAGCTTAAAGTATACAAAATGATATTAGAAGTAGTGGTTATGAAATTTGTAATATTAATAATTAGTATACCTATCTTAGAATATTGTGGAGAAACATAATTAGTTTCTTATTCATTTCTTATAATCGCGGAGGATGTTCGGAATTGAATTTTCACTAGGGTGGAAATTACAGTGAAGGTGGAAATGGCAAAGGAATCATGAGGATCATCTTGGGGGAAGAGGATGAGGATGAAAATGCTGATGGGGGTGGCAAGGATTCCTGGGATATCGGTACTCAATGCATTCCAACATGCCACAATGATGCCCGATTTGGCAATTTTGACAACTCGCATGGTTTTGTGGGTCCTAGTGATCCTATCAGATGCCTGTATTCTTCTATAGCTTCTCATTGCCATAAGAAATGGTCATCTTTATTTGGTTCACACTCAAAAGGTAAGTTGGTTTCCTTGTTTCTCACAATGCAGACCCTCTACCAGGTATAGGTTTTATATCTATTTTGGATTGCTTTGTGGATAAAAATCTGGCCAACATGGAATCTATTTTTGTGGGAAAAATTATGGGGCTGCAACCCAATATTGAATCTATTTGGGTATGGGTTGCTTGTAAATGGAAAGGAAATGACTAGACTAAGTTTACTGCAATGGCAAACAATTTTTTCTCCTTTTCCTTTACCTATGATGAGGATTTAAAATCAATGTTGGCTGGAGGACCATAGCTATTAGGGAAATCCTCCTTGGCTCTGAAGAAATGGGAACCTAGTTTCAACCCAAGGGATTCACAATGCAATGAAGCCCCTATTTGGGTTTGTTTGTCGGGTTTCCCTTTGGAATATTGGGATGAGGAAATCTTTTGTGGGTTGGATACTTATTTTGGTGAGTTGTTTTCACTGGACCCAATGATTGTTGCTAAAAGAAGATTGGTCTATGCTCGTATCTGTGCAAATATTAAGTAATCGTTAGACCTTCCCTAGGAAATAAATTTTAACTCAAAACTTGGGAAATGGATTCAAATGGTGGAATATGAATCAATTCCTTTTACTTGCTTTCATTGTAAGAAGGTTGGTCATTGGGTCAGGGACTACCCTGCCAAGAATCCATCTAAAAAAGTTTGGAGGAAAAAATCTTCTGAGTCAGTCATTATTGTAGATTTGCCTAGTGGGCCTCTATGTTCACAGGCTCCTGAAATGATGGCTCCAAATATTAATAGTCAGGATTCCCAGATGTTGCAAGGGGAAGTTATGGGGAGTGATTTGAAGGAGGCTCATTTTGGGCCTCCACTTTCAGAATGTCCTGTTTAGGAAGAGATCCCCTATCCATTGGAGGAAAATAAGGTGATTCTGGGTACCCACCTTCCCATTCTATCTACGAAGAAAAATTTGAATTTGATTGTGGATATTGGTTCTTCTCAGGAAAAGTTGGGTTAGTTGAACTCCTCTTCCTCTGAAGCATCCATGCAAACTCCCCATCGGATATTGTCCCAAAGGCCGAGGATCCTAATCCGTTTATTGAATTTAGATCTAAGAATTATCATCGTAGTTCCCCCCCCTCAAATGATGGGGCGACATCGAGATCTATGGGTGTTAAAAATAGGAATAGGTATAGAGAAGATTGTGGCTCAGAACTAAGAGGGGTTGGAAAATCCCCAAACCTCTTCAGTACAGACACAAAAAGTAAGTCAGATATTGTTGATGGCTCACAACAGACTCTTAAGGACATGGGGATTGACTCCCCTGATCGATCTAACTTAACATCATTTCATGGAACATAAGGGGGCTAAATCAGCCCCATAAACATGATCTCCTATCAAATATGATTTGAGATCATAGACTGGGAATTTTCCTTATTCAAGATATTAAAATGCTTTCTAAAAAAAGTTTAAAGATAAAGTTGGCTATTTTTAAGGATTGTGGTGTTCATTGTGTTGATTTGGATGGTTCCTTTGGAGGAGTTGCTACTTTTTGGAATCCTAGACTTATTCAAGGTTTGACAGTTGTCTCTGGTCTGAATCACATTGCTACTAGAATCACTAATCTTCTGCATGGGTCTGTTGGCTAGTTGGAGGAATTGATTATGTGTTGCATTGATATTTTGTTATTTATGTCACCACTAGCTATTTTGTATGGTTTACGGGCACCCTTCTAGTCTCGGTAGGTTGAGTGGTTTCTAGTTGGATTGGATCTGGCATGATCCGATATGCTCTGATATGATTTGGTTATGGAATTGGCTCACATGTTCATATTCAATTAGTTGTTTTTGGTCTAGTGATCAGATTATATCCCGATTTATTGGAAGCTTGGTTTGAGGTTCCAATGAGGGTTTCACTGACAGAGCTTTTCATGAAGATCTTTGATGATATGCATAAGTGGTGTTGGTGCAGCTTTTGGTATGGTTTCAGGATGCTGATGGTGATCATGTTCGAGACTTGGCAAATGAAGATCATTGCTTTAGTGTGTGGACCTATACTAGGTCCCAGTTGATCTAGGTTGTGGATCGACTTAATGTAACGTGTGGATTGGACCTCTCGATGTCTTTTCGGGATGTCTTATGAGTTGGATATTATTTGTTTGGTCTAAGGCCGACATGTTTTGTAATTATATAATTGGTTTATTGTTTGGTGGTCGACCTGATTGTTTATGATCAAGGGTTTGTATATATATGATGTACGATCTCATTGTAGATCATCATGGTATATGGTAATGGGAATGGGATATGGATATACAATGTGCGAATAATGTAATATCATTCAAGCAAAGGATTTGGTCGATCATTGGAGATCGAATTCGGTTTATGTAAGAGGATTTAGTCCTCTGATATTGAGCTTAACCGAAACTTTACTCAAGCATAGGAGATGCTATCTTTGTAGTTCATTCATTCTTCTAGATTCTAGTCTAGATTTCTATGTAGTCAGTGAGACTCCTTTTGTGATGAGCAGTGCGCTCTAGGCTATTGGCCTTCCTGCAAGTGCAGGCCCCTCAATTGTAATTCATATACTTACTATAGAAGTATTATCTGATTGTGGGTAGGCTTCCCACCCTGGTTTTTCCCTTTACTAGGTTTTCCACATATAAATATTGGTGTCATTTGGATGGTATTTATTCTCTAATTATTGTTTATGCTTAATTGGTTTACTTCTATTTCTATATATGGTTTAACCATTCTGGTATTAAAGTTTAATTGCTAAATGTTTTGGTAATCTATGACAACTGATTCACCCCCCCCCTCTCAGTTGTCTTCTGATTATTTGAACTATCTAACAATTGGTATTTGAGATCTAGTCCTCTCTGCAGAAAGCTTAACCACTTGAGGAAGATCCTATGGTGACTAACAGTTCAAGTTCATCTAGTTCATCTGGAGCTATCTTTCAGAGAGATATTCCTAGGCTTGATGGAACAAATTACACAGTATGGAAGATTTGGATGGAGACTCATCTAAGATGTCTTAGGAAGGAGATTTGGGAGATCACATAGAATCGTGTTACACCTCATAATCCGGCATTTGGAAATCCTCCTCCAAAAAACTTGGATAAGGAGATTGAGAATGATTGTAGAGAAAGGGAAGCCCTCTTGTGTGCACTTTCTGATCAGCAAATAATGGGATTAACCACCAAATAATCTGGAAAGGCTATATGGGATAAGTTGGAGACTCTTAATGAAGGTGACCCTATAGTGAAGATTGCTAAACTTGACGGTTACTGGGTGACATATGAAAACCTGAAGATGGAAGAAGATAAGAGGATTACTATATTCATGGGAAGGGTAAACAAGATTGTTATGGGAATTTAATGTTGTGGTGGAACTTTGAGTTAAGATGAAATTGTTTCTAAAGTTCTTAGAGCCCTACCATCGGCTTACAAGTTGAAGGATACTACTATTAATGAATTGAGAACAATGGCTAATACATCTATCAACAGAGATACCTTGGGTGGGAAATTATTTTCTTTTGAGCTTGAAGAATTTGGACCTTTAGGAGCTGTGAAGACTGAACCTGGTTTTCATGTATCTGCATCAGCAATCAGTAAGCAAGATTGGAAATCTTTATATGCAAAGGTATTAGATGATATGAAGAGAGAAGATGATGAGTTTGAGCAACTTGAAGCATTATTTGTTAGAAGAGTACCTAAAGGACCGGAAGGAAGTAAGTATGAAGGAAAAACACCTTTTAAATGTTTTGCATGTAATAAGATTGTTCATTTTGCATCTAGATGTCCTTAAAGGAATTCAAGATTTGAAGAAAGAGTTAGAAGATCTTTTAAGCCTAACCCTGGATATTAGAACAAGTATAAGTACAAGAAAAAAAGAGACAAAACGTGCTACGTAGCAGATGAGGAAGGTATTACTAATTTTGATGATGAACCGACAAAAGATTCTGCTAGTGGTTCCAGCAATGGGAAGGAGTGGGTGTTCTTGGCTATGAAGGAAGATGTTCCAACACTAGAAGAGAATTTACCTAAAGAGAAGTCACTTGCTGGTAAGGTTGAAGACAAGGATGAATGGGTAATTGATAGTGGTTGTTCACATCATATGACTAGAGATAAAATGAACTTTCTATCATTGCAAGAATTTGATGGCGGTCTGGTTAGATTTGGAGATGACAAAGCATGCATGATCAAAGGAAAATGAACTATATCATTAGATGGTAAGAACAATAATGATAATGTTTAATTTGTTAAAGGTTTGAAGCATAATATTTTGAGTGTAGGATAATTGGTCGATAAGGAATTTTAATTATAGTTCAAGGATGGAAAATGCAATATCATTAATAGATCTGGTTTGGAGATTGCAATCGGTACACAAAGAAAAGCTAATATATTTAATTTGAATTTCGGTGAGAAGACATGTTTGATTGCATAGATTTATGAGATTTGGCTATGGCATAAGAGGCTATGTCATGTGAATTTTGATTGCATTGTGAAGATCAGTTCAACTAAGGCTGTTAGAGATATACCTAAGATTGTGAAGCCCTATAATCCGGTATGTAAAGAATGTCAAATGGGTAAATAGGTCAGAACCTCTTTTAAGAGTATATAGGATAAATCTAATGATGTTCTTGATCTTATTCATACTAATTTGTGTGGCCCTGCTAGAGTTAAAAAATTTCAAGGTGATAGATATTTTATGCTAATCATTGATGATTATTCTAGAATGATGTGGGTTACTTGTCTAAGGGATAAATCTGGGGCTTTTGAAAAGTTTAAAATATTTAAAGCTAAAGTGGAAATTGAGACAGGATTGAAGATTGAATGTTTGAGGTCCGACCATGGTGGAGAATTCACATCCGGTGAGTTTAATAACTTTTGTGAGAAGCATGGTATAAGGAGACAATTTTTTGCTCCCCGGAAACCTCAACAAAATGGAGTTGTGGAAAGGAAGAATAGAACTATCTTGGATGCTGCTAGAACAATGATGATGGAAGCTAGTCTAACTCATATCTACTAGAGAGAAATAGTGAGCACAACAGTTTATACATTCAATAGAGTACATATCAAAGGGGAAACCGATAAGACACCGTATGAATTACGGTTTGGCAATACACCTATAGTTAAGTATTTTAGAATCTTTGGTAGTAAATGCTACATCAAGAGAGATGATATCATTGGCAAATTTGATCTTAGAAGTGATGAAGGCATATTTCTTGGTTATTCTAATGAAAACAAGGCATATAGATGTTATAACAATAGAATGCACATAATTGTCGAGAGTACTAATGTCAAGGTGGATGAACTGAATATAGGTCAAATTAGAGTTTATGAGAAGGAACAGGTGGTGGAAATGATTATATATGAACCAGTTACTCCGGTAGTATTAGAAAATTCAACAATAACTAAAGACCCAGGAAGAGGAGCAGACACTCAGAAGACTCCTAGGTATGTGAGATTGAATCATTTAGAAGATCAGATCATTGAGGATAAAAACAATGGAGTGATGACCAGAAGGAGTTTGGTATCTAATGAGGTATGTTTAATTTCTTAAGTTGAACCGATATCAGTAATTGAAGCATGTAAAGATGAATATTGGTTGAAAGCTATGGAAGAAGAATTAGATAAGATTGACAAGAATAACACATGGACTTTGGTTCCTCAGCCTAAAAATAAGAATGTTATTGGAACTAAATGGGTTTTTAGGAATAAATTCAATGAGGATGGTTAAGTTGTAAGGAATAAGGCTAGATTGGTTTGTAAAGGATATTCTCAGAAGGAAGGAATTGATTATGGAGAGGATTTTACACCTATAGCTAGGATTGAAGTTGTAAGATTATTTCTTGCCTATGCTGCCCATAAAAACTACAAGGTTTATCAGATGGATGTTAAGTGTGCATTTTTGAATGGGGATCTTTATTAGGATGTTTATATTGAGAAACCTGATTGTTTTTCACTTTTAGATGATAAAAACATGGTTTGCGGGTTAAGGAAAGCTTTATATGGATTGAAACAGGAACCTAGAGCTTGGTATGCAAGGTTGGATAAATATCTTTTGAAGCTTAGTTTTACTAAGGGTAATGCTGACAGTAATTTATATTATAACGTCATTGAACACGATATATTGATTGTTAAAGTATTTGTTTATGATATCATTTTTGTAGGTGAAGATAAGTTGTGCATAGAATTTTCTAGAAATATGGAGAAAGAATTTCAAATGTTTATGATTGGGGAAACGAAAGTTTTCTTAGGTTTGCAGATTACTTAGACTGATAAAGGTATTTTCATCTATTAAACTAAGCATCCTAGGGAATTATTGAAGAAATTTGGTATGGGAGACTCTAAACTGGTAAGTACTCCTATGGTTACTAGTGATAAATTGACAAGGAATGATGTTTCTGCACTGGTAAATCCTTCATGATACAAATCTATGATTGTAGGTCTGCTTTATTTGACTCGAACTAGGCCTGACATAATGAATGTTATTTGTATTGCATTAAGATTTGAGAGTGATCCTAGAGAAAATCATGAGAGTACGGTAAAAATAATTTTTAGATACTTGCAAGGTACATTTGAATATGGTTTGTGGTACCCTAAGGATGATGACTTTACTTTATGTGCATATATAGATGTTGATTGGGCTAGAGATGTTGATTGGGCTAGAGATGTTGATGACCAAAAAAGTACTTCTAATGGAGCTTTCTTTCTTGGAAAGAAGTTGGTTTCATGCATCAGCAAGAAACAATCATGTACTTCTTTATCTATTGTTGAAGCTGAGTATGTTGTTGCTGCTACTAATCGTACACAGGTTATATGGATGAAGAAAATGTTGAAGGATATTAAAGTGCATTGCACTGGACTGGTAGTTATTCATTATGATAACTCTGCTACTATTGACATATCAAAGAATCTAGTATTTCACTCTAAGACAAAGCACATATCTATCAAGTATAATTTTTTGAAGGAGAAGGTGGAAGAAAATGAAGTTAGACTAGTTTATGTGAACACTAAAGAGGAGATTGCAGATATTTTCACTAAACCTTTTCCTAGAGAATCATTTGAGTACCTAAGAGGTAGGTTAGGGTTTTCTGCCCCTCTGAAAAAAAAATGATTTATGTGATTTCACATCAGTCCGATATGTATTATCAAAGATATCATTCATTTTTGAACTAATGTGGGGATGCTACTGCTCAGGGGGAGTAGTTAGCCTTGTGTTTCAGTGGTTTTTTTTTTTCTTTGATATTTATGTCAGATTTTTGGCATTGATGTCAAAGGAGGAGAGATATATGTGAAAAAAGGAGCTTTACAGAGATATCATTCATAGGGGGATTTTGGTCTTTGTTTCAGAACTTTATTGCTATATCTTTCTATGGGAGATTGTTGGGTATCTTCCATTGGGGGAGACTTGTTTGGCATTTCTTGGCACTTGGATGTTTTTCACATCTAGTGTTGCCATCAATGCCAAAGGGGGATATTGTTAGCCATTTGGAGGAATTGATTATGTTTTGCATTTATCGTTTGTCATTGATGTCAACATTAGTTGTTTTGGATGCTTTACA
This sequence comes from Cryptomeria japonica, assembly GCF_030272615.1. NCBI lineage: Eukaryota > Viridiplantae > Streptophyta > Pinopsida > Cupressales > Cupressaceae > Cryptomeria > Cryptomeria japonica. The sequence continues at coordinate 756,075,912 of NC_081407.1, read as the reverse complement.
GGCACCCTTTTGGTCCTGGTAGGTTGTGTGGCTTCTGGTTGGTTTGGATCCAGCATGATCCAGTATGCTCTGGTATGATTTGGTTATAGAATTGGCTTACTCATATTAATATTCAGTTGGTTGGTTGTGATCTAGTGATCAAATGCTATCCTGTTTGCTTGGAAGCTTGGTTTGTGGTTCTAGTGAGGGTTTCATTGGGAGAGCTTTGTTGAAGATCTTTGACGATATGCATAAGTGGTGTTGGTACGACTTCTTATGGAGATTCAGGATGTTGATGGTGATCATGTTTGAGACTTGGTTGATGGAGATCATTGCTTTAGTGTGTGGACCTAGATTGGGTCCCGGTGTAACTAGGTTATGGATCGACTTAATGTAAAGTGTGCATTGGACCTCTCGATGTGTTTCTGGGATGTCTTATAGGTTGGATATTATTTGTTTGCTCTTAGGCTGACATGTTTTGTAATTATGTAATTGTTTTATTTTCTGGTGGCTGACTTGATTGTTTATGGTCGAGGGTTTATATATATATGATGTAAGATCTCGTTGTAGATCATCATGGAATGGGATATGGATATGTAAGGAGCAAATAATGTAATAATCATTCAGGCAGAGGATTTGGTCGATCATTAGTGATCAAGTTGGATTTATGTAAGAGGATTTAGTCCTCTGGTATTGAGCTTAACTGGAACTGTATTTAGGCATAGGAGATGCTATCTTTGTAGTTCATTCCTTCTTCCAAATTGTAGTCTGGATTTCTATGTAGTCAGTGAGACTCTTTTTGTGATGAGCAGTGTGCTCTAGGTCGCTGGCCTTCCTGCAAGTGCAAGCCCCTAAATTGTAATTCACATACTTACTGCAAAAGTATTATCTGACTATGGGTAGGCTTCCTACCGTGGTTTGTTCCTTTATCGGGTTTTCCACATATAAATATTGGTGTCATGTGGATAGTATTTAATATTTTATTATTTTTTACGCTTAATTTGTTTATCTTCTTTTTCGGTATTCCATTTATGCATTTTGATATTGATCTTTTGGGTTTGAATATTAAAGTTTTAATTTTCTTAAGGTCCTTGTAATCTGAGACAACTGATTCACCCCCCCCTCCCTCAGTTGTCTTCTAGTTATTTGAACTGTCTAACAAATGATGTAAATAATTGAGATCTATTTTGGTCTCTCCCATTTTGACTCAAAAGACACATGTTCCCTTCTTCCATTGTGGTTACACTTTCTTTGGGGGATGAGGACAATTCAATGCAAATATAATTCATGATATACATTATTTAATAAGACCAGACTGACCCTAGAGTTAAGTAGAACCTTTATGTGTTTTTTGTTTTGTGATCATTATCCTTTGATTTTTCCTTTCATAGGGGTATATCATTGTGGTAATGTTCTATTCTTTAGGATGCATGCTACCTTAAAGTGATTTCTCCCGAATAGGCATACACAATCGCTTTAACATGGGGGCATACACTTCGCTCAAATCCACTCAATGTTTCTCTCTTTTGCATATCTTCATACTCAAGTTACTTCGCAAACTTAGCCTTTTTCTTTGTAATTTTCTTTCATGACTCATAGTGAATAAACCTTACTAAGCTAGTAGTCATCGTTTTCTTTCTCTTTCTCATATGTTTTCTCTTGTGTCTTGATGTTGAATCATTAATATCCTTAAAGTCCATTGGGAGGTTAATGTTTCTTGTCTCTTTGATATCTTGATAAAAAATTTCAATGAAAACCTTTATACTCGATAGTATACTTAGTCTCATACTCCTACTAAACTGGGGGTTTTGAATGTAGCATCCTAAATTGTAGTCCCTTAGAATTTTGTCCTCATTTGGTCCTTAACTTTGGTGTTCATTTCTTGAGGGATGATTGGAGCCTTAGTTCTTCTCACACCATGCAAATTTTTCATTATTTTCACCTTGCACTTCATTTCCCCCTTTTTTATTGGTTCTTAATTGGTCAGGATTAGGGTGATGTCAAGGCACATTTTTTGGCCCCTTAATGGTAACATAATTTTTGTAGGGACCTAGATCCCATGTCGTCTCATGTTGGAAAATTAAAATGTTATTCAAAGGGAAAGTATAAAAAGAGGTCTACCCCTCTCATTTTAAGAAGACACACACATTAATTCAATTTGACATCAAGCAATCAAGAATTCAAGTTCAAATGAGCAAGAAATTAGTCTTCCTTCAAGCATCGAAGTGGACATAAGGTCGAGACAAACAAAAATCCATAAAGAGGTACAACATTAGTGTTTTAGATTGTATTCAACATTTCTCTCAAAAGGTGATCATTTTTATTACTGTAATTCAATTATATTTCATTTCTATTTCATGGTTAATTCCAAAACTGAGGTTTGACCTTAGGCAAAACCCTCTTCCCAATGCATTTCCCTTCTCTAGTGTGTGTAGGAGTAGCTATGGAGCTACAATATGAAGAAATGGCTTTATTTACATTGACAAATAGATTCCCCTTTAGATGGAAAAATTAATGGAGAACCAGTGCGATGGGCATACTGGTCTCGACATTTCAGGAGCTCCTTTCAAGAATAGATCTAAATACATTTACATTCCTTAGATCCAATTTTTGTGGCTCAATCCAATGACTGCAGCTCACTCTTCATTTGTTTTACTTCAATTCCAACATATTTATGCTAACTTCAGCAATCCAATTTAAAATAGGATAACCACCCCCCCCCCACCTAAAAAAAGGTGAATCCAATAAGAATTCCCAACCCCATCCTTGTTGATTTGTGGCTAGATCTATTGGGTTCACTCCTCTTTTAACTTAATGGTCCCTAAGTCAAATTTAGTAGTTTTCATATATCTAATTGTGGAAAACCTAATTTTACACCGTTACAAGTTTAAAAGTTTTTTGATAAGGTAAAATGGGTTTTGAGGGGACCCAAAACCCCTTACAAAAGAATTTTATGGGGATCCAAAACCCACAAACAGAGCATTGTTGCAACAAGAAATGACAAACACTAACAACAACCAACCAATATCCCAACACCAGTGAATGAACATCAAAGAGATGGTTGAACCACTAAAGAGATCAAAGCCATCAAACAAGAGACCTTAAAGGTACATATAGACAAAAGCTTTTGTTAGACACCCATAACCTGAACCAAGGGTTTTATAAGGCTCCCATAACCCATAACGATGGGTTTTGACAAGTCTCCCATAACCTAGGGATACATAGACATGGGGTCTTGAAAGGCTCTGACAATATTAAACATGGGTTTGATAAGGCCCCCATAACAACAAAACCCCCAAAAAAGCCAATAGCATTTAACTAGGTTTTGAAAAGGATCCCATAACCTTTGAAGTAAAGGCAATACCTGTTGCTGAAGAATAGCCATAAAATTATGGAAGAGAAACAACAAAGGGCTTGCCCAAGTACCCCAAGCCATCACAATGGGTTTGAGAGTGGATTCCAAAACCATCACACAAATAGAAAAACCTTTCACAATCCAAGAGCTCCACCTTCATAGGTACAATGAGGAAAGTACATAGCAACCAACCTTGAAGCACATCACTTTGTACTGCCTCCCAAAATCAACTGCAAAATAGATCTTCACCTCAATAGGAGATAGAATCACTTCAATAGACATTGCAAAATACCACCAAGGAGGTAGAGAGATCAAAAAACCCTGGTCCATCCAAAATTTCTCCACCTCAATAGGAGAAACCAAAGCTAAGAGATAGGGAAGGACAAAAAAACCCCAAGAAGAAGTAGAAAAATGAAGGAGAGAGCGCAAGAGAGGAATCCCACAATAAGAATCAGAGAGAGGCCTTCAAGGAAGCAAAACCCACCATGTAGTATCCAACCAAGGAGCTAGACCAAACAAAAACAAGGCTAAGGGAGGAAGAAAATGACATAACCTCCATAAAAACAACACCAATAGCTAACCCAAAGACCCCAAGAAACCATTTCTCCACACCACACCAGTAGGAAGTAGTATAGGCAAAAAAGGGAAGGGTAAACAAAAAAACAGAGCCCCCACCAAGAAGGCCCTGTAGACAACACCACTGAACCAAAACTCTCACCTCCACACAAAAGAAATCTTCATTCACCATGGAGAGAATGGTCAATAATAAGGTCGAAAGGGGTAGAAACTACCCAAAGAAGGCCCAAATGAAATGATAGAGGAAAACCCAAAAGCACTACTACAATGGAAGAAAACCACACAAACCCCAAGAGGAGAATGAAATCGAGAGTAGCGAATGCCAAAGTAGAACAAAATAACACCTACAAAAAAGGAATGAATAGATCATCTCTAGGTCCAAGAGATGAATGAAGAGTAGTGAAATATAGGAGACTCACCCACCCAAAGATGGTTTATGCTGATTCAAACCCCCTCTCAGCATCTAGGTGTTATGGAGTTCATGCATGTATACACTCATGGAAGGAACACACGAACTTGATCATGGATTATAATTTGATTGCCTTACATTAGATCTCTCCTTCACTACATTGAAAGAAGTCAATTAAAGTGTGAATTGGAATACTTATAGAGAGATGTTTAAATGAGGGGGAAGAGTTGTATTTATAGACAACTTCACGAAATGTAATTAATATCTAACATTACATGCAATTTGATAATATAAGCTAATGTAAAACAAAAGCTATTAAATAATTTTTTCTAATGGAATTGATTCTAATACCTAAGTCCACTTTTTAAAACTAATTATTTGATTTGATTTTCCTTTTTTTTAATTTATTTTTTATTAGTTTAACTCTAAGAATTACTTCTAGTATATAATTATTTTAGACCTTATTCAAAATCAATCAAAGAAGTTTCTCAAGTTTTCTAAAGGAAAGGATTGCGATATTATACCTGAATCATCCAACATAACACAACTTGATGTCTAGTAGTGTTCATGTAGTTTAAATTATCCATGGACCCTTAGCTTAACATAACTTGCTAGTTTGTAGACCAAAAAACCTTATTTTAAGGTGTATGCTCTCTTCGCCTTCTATAACTCAACTTGTCTACTTAAAATAGCATTCTAGGGATGATACTTAGTGATTGAGACAATCTTTGTACATCAAGGTATCTTCACTTAATTTAGTTGGAACCTTGGTTTGACTTAGTACTAACATAGTTTTATGTTTTCCTTTGCATGGTTGTTTTGTGTTTTCTTTGTGTCTTTCATGTTTGCTTCATGTATTGCATGTTTTGCTTCGTAATTAACATGCTTGTTTCATGATTACTCATTATTTATGTTACTCTTCATTTGTGCATCTTACTTTGAGTGTTCTCATGTGAGTTGATAGATTCTAATCTTGGGGACTTGCACATGCCTCAACTTAGTGTCATCCTATATGCCTTGCTCTTAATTAATCTTTCATGTACCATGGTACAAGCATAAGTTCATATCTGCACAAAAGTAGGGGTAGCATTATAAATTATTTACCCTAACAATTTCATGCTCATTTTTTTACCTACTTTAGTGTGGGTTACCCTAGTTGATTTAAGATCATTTATGTTCTATGTTACCCTAATACTTTACCAATGTGCTTATACTTAAATTATTATCAAATTTGAAATCTTAGACTATGTCGTATGCTAAGGTCCTTGATACTTGGCTCTCCCTTTTAGAGGCTCATTTTTTGGGTGGAACCAAGCAGCCAACACCCTAGTCCAATCAAAAAGGGTTGAAATTTGGAGTGCTATGAAGTGTTAACCTTTACCTTTTTTGATTTGGTCTTCATCATTGTACATTTGATCATTATATTTTGGCCTATATTTGAAATAGCATTCTAATACATATATAAAGAACATCTTTTATGCTTCGTAAGGACTAATAGGCTAGCACTAAAATCTAATCTAATCTAGATAAATCATACAAGCCATGAGATATCAATCTATAGAACAACATACTACAATCATTCTACACTCAAGTAGTCATTCATTCTTCTCATTTATTGCTATCATTATCTCATGACACTAAAACTTGCAAGATTTCCTAAAACTAATTGAATCAACATATTTATGTACAACTCCTTAACAGAGTTTCATACCTAAGGTAGTCTTATCAGTTTAGTATTTATCATTCACTTAGCCTTTGTCTTTGCAAAGACACTATTTTTTCATCATCACTATTGTGAAGATGTGAACTCCAACAAAGATTTGTGACTTAGATAATCCCATGCACAACAAAAAAAATTTCTATCATTTTTGTGTGTGTAATATAGATCCAAAAGTGATAAAATTACAAATGAGTAAAGATGACAGTGATAGACATTTCCAGACTTTGAATGGATGAAAACACTTAGACTATATTGCCCAATGCCTCTGCCCTAAACTACTTTGATCTAGATATTCAAGAGAAGTGTGTAGATCTTCTTGATTCCATTTTTGACCATCTTCCCCAGACTTTGTCACTTTAAAACATGATCTTCCAATGCTTCTATCTTTTACACTCAAGTTTAATTTTCTCTGTCATATTTTTCTCTATGTCTCCATCTTAGATTTTCTTTTCTATTTTTCTCTTTCATTGTGTATCTCCTCAATACTAATAGTTTTAGCCATTTCATCATTGCTAGCCTACTTCACTCACACACACTTCACTATCTCAATATTTTGAGATAAATGACCATAACTTAAGTGAATAGCTCTTTCTTCGGGACAACACCTAGGTCTATTTATGTTCCAATGTTATGAGACAAATTGAGATCTTCCCATTGTATTAATTAATGATATCCATTTTCCATATTTTCACTTCCGTTAAAATTTCTCAACAAGTTTTTAATCTTCTAATGTCTCTTCAAAAGACCTTACTTGAGTGATAACATTCATTATAAAAACTAAACACATATCTACTTAACTCAAAAACCAACATTTACAAATTCAATTTTTATTTTTTTGAAAATTACAATTTAACTAATTTAGTTTCACTTGTATTTTGATACTTAATCTACAAAATCTCCCTTTATTAATTGGCTCAAATTATTGGTATAAATCTTCAATGATTGATTCATACATCATTTGTATTGATTTTGCATCTTTTTATTGTAATGTTTCAATTTAATACTTTAATAATTGATGTTTTACTTTAAAGTGAAAGTCTCAATTTTAATACATAATAATTGAAAGTCTTCTTTAATAGGAAAAATTATTTTCATGTGAATAAGGGATATGTATCAATCTTAATATTCATACTTTATAACTCCATGCCTTATGTTGTTGTTTATGAACATTTTCTAAGCAACTTGAATGTTCCCATGTAAAATTTTAATTAAGAAAAAAAGATAAGTTGAAATATTTATAGGTGCTTATTGATGAATGTTCTGATGTAAAATTTTAATTAAGAGAAAAAAGATAAGTTGAAATCTTAATAGGTGCTTATTGAAAAAAAATATTTCACATGTGACTTCACCAATTTTTAAAAAAATTTCCTATAGATTTTATTTGAAAAAATATTATTAATTTCATTTACAAAATGATCTAAGAAGATTGTTAAACAACCATTTTACGATCCATGAGCCACCTCCTCTACAAATTGCTCAGTGCAAGGTTCCTTGTGCTTTAATACTTTACTAGTATACATATATTTCAAAAAATCTATGTAAAATTTGCCGAGAGATATCAAATTTTAAAATATTTTAACATTCATAAATATGAATAAATCAACCTACAAACAAAAGCTATGCAAGTAAATATTTGCAACATTCAAAAGGTTCAGTACAGATATGTTATTAGGGTTAGGGTTGGGGTTAGATTAGGATTAGGTTTAGGGCTAGAGATAGAATTAGGGTTAACACTAAGATTATGGTTAGGGTTAGGGTTAGGGTTAGGGTTAGATTAGGATTAGGGTTAGGGCTAGAGATAAAGATAGAAATAGGGTTAACAATATGGTTATTGTTTGTTTTAGGGTTAAATTTTGAGCTTAGTGATAGGTTAGGAGAAGGGTTAGAAATAGAATTAGGATTAGGGTTAAGATTAGGGATAGGGTTAGGCTATGATTAGGGTTAGGGTTAGGTTTACTATTAGAGATAGAATTACGGTTAACAATAAGATTATGATTAATAATTTATGTCTAACCCTATTTAGACCATTATATAATTTAACCCTAACCATAATCTTAAGTTAACACTTACACCGATATCAACCCTATTTAAACAATAACCCTACTTAACCCTAACCCTAATTAAACCTTATTGATAAGTGAACTATAACTTATAATAAAACTTAGATATCATTAAGATAAACTGTAATAACAATCACAACCCTATTTTAAAGCATAAATCTCACCTTAAGCTTAACCCTAATTAATCTTTAGTTAAAATCTATCCCTAACCCTAATGTCACTCTAATCACATTTTCAACTAACACTAACCCTAACCCTCACTCGTCTATAACATTAAATATAATTAAAACCCATTATTTTAACCCTAATTGAATCCTAACCCTAACTTAATAATTTCCCCTAGTTGATCACTAATCTAACCATAACCATAACCCTAATTAAACTTAAACACTAATCCTAATTGAAAACTAACTCAAATATTTCTCTTATAACTCTAATAGGACCCTAACCCAAATTGTTCTATAACCTTAAATTTAAGCTTAATTAAAACTTAACCTAAAAATTAATCATAATTCAATACTAATTTTAACCATATCTCTAATTCTAATTCTAATCCTAGCTCTAATTATGATTCTAACTTTTTAAATCCATAATTATAAGCGGACTCATAATGCTATTTTTTACACCAACCCTAACCTTGATTGAATTTTAACCTTAAGGATAACCCTAATTAAAACCCTAATCATAATTATAATTAAGTGTTAACCCTACTTTACCCCCAACTCTAACCATAACTTTAACCCTAATTTAACCCTAACCCTAACCTTATTTGAATTCTAAGCATAATTTAACCCTAACCAAGTGAATTGGATATTTATTTTATAACACTAATTGAATACTAATCTTAAGTTTAATTAAACCCCATGATTTAAACCTTTACTAAAACCTAACCCAAATTTCAAACTAACATTAAAGTCAACTCTAACCCTAGTGCAATAATTTCCCCATATTGAACCATAACTTAACTTTGACCATCACCCTAATTGAACTTGAAATCTAACCCCAATTGAACCCTAACCTTAACTGTAACCATATGTGAACTATAAACATAATATGGCCCTCACTCAAAATTTTCTCTTATAACTCTACTTGAGCCCTAACCATAATTAAACCCTAACCATAATTACACCTCAAACTAATTCTGATAAAATTGAACACTAATCTTAACTTTAACACTAATTGAACTATAACCCTAAACCTTAACCATAATTTAACTCTAAACCATATCTCTAATTCTAATTCTAACTTTAAAATTTAATTCCATGGATAATTATAAGCCTATTCATAATTTTGTTTCTTACACCAATAGTAACCCTAATTAAACCCTAATCATAATCCTAATTAATTATTGTTCATTTGTCTTTCTTCTATGGTTTGAGATTAAATTTATCGATATCCAATTACCTCAAAGTCTTACTCTAATTAAACCCTAATCCTAATCCTAATTGAATAGTGTTCATTTGTCTTTCTTCTATGGTTTGAGATTAAATTTATCACTATCCAATTACCTCTAAAATTGATATTTCCCCTTGTTTAACACATCCATATTAATTTCAGAAAATATTAATTTCTTCACATTTTACGTTTTGTTCATTTAGAAAGTTTATTGTGAATAAGAATTTTATATAGGTTTAATAGAAACATTAAATAATTAAAATAAGGATTAATTTTGGGATGTACTAATTTCTTCACCTTTTCAATTTATTTATTTTAGTATTTTTGCTGTCTATGGGATCTCATGGGAGGGGCTTGGGCTCTATTTATGTGGAAGGGATGGTCCCATGAAGATTTTTTTTTTGTGCTACGGGATTATTTGGAATCTTTTCCAAAAACATAACAACCCCTACTTTTTAGACATGCAAATTTGAGCGGGTGCAAAAGGGGTGGGGCTAGAAATTGTCCTAAAAAATCTGAGCAACACCTGCTCTATTTTTTAAGAAGCCCCCCTCCATGGGACCCAACCTAAGAATTCTATATGGGTTTAATTGAAAAATAGAGAAAAATAGAATGATGTTTAATTTTAGAATGTACTAATTTCTTCACTTTTTACATCATGTTCATTTTAGCAAGTTTATTGTCAAAAGGAATTCTCTCTAACTTTAGTTAAAATATTGGGAAATCATGTTTTACATTTTGTTCATTTTAGTAAGTTTGTTGAGAAGAATAATTAATTTTGGAATGTACTAATTTCATCTTATTTTTTATTGTGTTTATCATAGTAGGTTTACTTTGATATCTAAAATCAAAATTATATATATATATTTAATTGAAACAATGAAACCTATTTTTACTATCTTTATTTTAGCAAGGTTGATTAATAATTTATTTTTAAGATGTTTTCTATGAATTAAATCCTACAATGAACAAAACGACCATATTACTAAAATATACTTGATTTATTTTTTTATTGTATCAGCGCAATATAACAATTTTGTAGATTGATTTTTATTTCTTAAATATTTATTAAAATAGCATTATTATTATTTAATATAATGATTTATAAACTTTATTTTTCAATCTTTCAATTATAACCTCCTTTATTTTTAAAAATAATAATAATATTATTAAAGATATCTACCAAAAAAATTGATAAAATAAAATTGAAAAAAGACTCTATATTCAAGAAATTTGTTGAATCAACTAAATTGTGTTTACCAAACCATATGTAGAATGCAATAATGTTGTCAAGGAACAAGGTTTTTCCATTATTAGTAACCAAAGCATTATTTCCCAAAAGCAATGTAGAGAGATTAAAAGGATGGATAAAGGAAGAATATTCACTCCAAATCTGATGCATAATGGCATAGATTTTTTCTCTTAGATGGGTTCTATTCTAGACACATAGGCTCTTGTATCAATACAAAACAAATTTTGGAAGCTATCTTTGCACAGTGTGCTTGTGCATAAAATAATTGTGATCTGCAACATGTTGCATTTGTATCCTTAAATCCTATTTTTTCTGAGACACCTTTTAGTTACGATTTTCATTGAACAATTTTCAGACAATAGCGACCATTGTGTTCAGTTGTTGAGAAGCTTGGAGTAGTTACCTTTATTTTTGGTAGTTGTGCTCTATGTCTCACACAAATGAAATCTCAGAGTGCTTGGTAGAATGCTTGGTAGAATACTTTGAAAGAGAAAAGAAAACTTTGTTAGATAGAGTAATAGTTTATGCAGAGACAAATAGCACACAAAGGTGAATATTGTGAACTGTTTGACAAAATATCACAAAGAGATGTCATTGAATGAAACACAATGGTTAAAATATTTGTAGAGAATGCACAAGATCAAATCATTCAAAAAACTTCATAAAATTCCAAGCAAACACACTTGGTAGGTTCAAAGCCAATTTCCACAACATTTTCCAACATCCTCGCTACCTGCAAAATTGAAGTTCTATACTCAAACAATGGGAAATGCACAAACATGCATGCAAAACACAAAACCATATTAAAAAGCAACAACTATTGCCAAAGATAGAGTGATAATCAGTGTGCATATTGTGTTTGATCAAGCACCTAAAAGAAACTCTCTCAGTCTCACACAATCGTAGGGATATACACAAAGCGAATATGTTGAAGTGCTTTGGACACTTAAAAATTTGTTGTGAGGGAAAAGACTGTGACAAGAATCAGTATACATGGCACAATGGTGCCCTACCTGCTCTCAACAATGCCAAAGAGAAAAAATTTAGAGAAATGCGATTTCTTTTTTACAGAAATGCTATAAGAAGACCCTTTCATCCATTCTATTTTCTTTTAAAGATATAAAACAATGATCCACAATTAATTTTCTTGGAGTTCACTTTTCTATAATGGTTTTAGATAGATTTTATTCCCCTCTTCAGTGGTTTCTCTAGCTTGCTAAATTTGCAGTGTATACTAATGATTGCTATTGAAATAGCCATGCACAAATTGTAGATTATGGTTGCATATTATGGTTGCTGGGGTGCAAGAAGGGAGGCATTACAATTGCATGTGAATGTGCATTAAGGGGGGTGTTACAATTACAATAACCATGATGTTGCTTCTGCCTTGCAGCCACTACCAGTAACCATGATGTTGCTTCTGCCTTGCAGCCACTACCAACTACCATGCGAGGTTTGGAAAGACATGCATTCAAATGTCAATTTTTTCTTAAAAGAGTTTTTTTTTCACCATAATGGATGTGACATGGAGTAGTACAATTTTCAAGCTAGAAACAAACCAATATCAACATGACAGAATTTCCATGTTGGAAAATATTCTACAGTTGCAATTATTATATAGTTTTGAGAATGATATACAATGTTTCTTAAATGAAAACATAAAATCAGATATTGAATCAGAACTAAATGTGTAATTTTCAAAGGTTTGTAATTAGAAAAATAGAAGAACTATATATCTAAAGCCCATTTAAGAGGATAATAACACTAGCTATCTCACCACAAAAAGAAATTGAATGCCAAAAAATATGACAAAATAATTGAACCCTTGTAACAAATTAAAGAAAAAAAGGGAAATTTGGAAAGCAATATTACTAAACAGGTGGTGAAATCAATGATAGGAACCATAGATTCACATGAGTTATTGGAATGTATTAACCATAAACCTTAAAATGTGAGGCAGGCTGCAAAGACTGTAGCTATTATTCTCCCATCAAAACTATATATAATGATTCTAATATACATTAGGTGCAATGCAATCCCCATATTGAATCCAAACAATCTTTGAAGCATTGAATCTAGTTGCCCAGTACCCTGCAAAAACTTTTAAACTTGAGGTTGTTCAAATTGGCACTAACATTATTGTAACCTTCATGTAATTCAAACACAAACTCTGTAACTACCCAACTTTCTTTTTAATGTACGCAGATTATGCCATTAGAAGATGCCACTTACAATTAAAAGTGGATTTATGAAGTGTTTAAAAGAGAAAGAAATCACATAACAATGAATAAAAGCAACAAGTAGAAAAAGAATATGAACGGTGTGGTGTACGAAATCAAAAGAGATCTGGAACTCATAAAGAAACAAAGCTAAAATTGTTAAAAGCTCGCAACATTCCTTATAGCTGCTTGTGCTTGTTTCATCTCCATTTCCATGGTCCTCCTCCCTTTTCCTTTCCTTTTGCCTACAAATCATACATTAAATTTTTGCAACCCATCAGATTGGATAGATAGAAAAGAAAATTATGGCAAGATTGCAAAGAAATATATTTACAGAGATAATAATCTATAAATATCTTAATCGATAGATGTGTTCTATTAGACTATACTTGATTCCCATTCAGTGCACAAAAGACTAACATAAACTCATTTGAATCTCATCTAATATAGATGTTATTGTGCCATATTATACATAAAATAAAATAAATATAAAGGAAAATGCACCAGAATGGTGTTTGAGCCTCTGTGATATTCTTCAGTTCGGAACCCTCAACATGGAAAACTCTCATGCGTAGCTACTCAAAATGGCAAGGTTGAGAAAATAGTTAGATAGAAACTACCAAAAAGAACACAAAACGACAACTATATATTACCCCCAATCTCCTTAATGTAGATTTAAAATCTATTAATGAGTCCACTCACATCGGTTACAAAAAAGTTTTAAATACGTGCATATGCATTGGCTATTTTTATAGTCTATTAAATCTGCATTTAAGCCAATTTTGCTTTTTATTACCATGCATGCGTCCAATATGTAAGGGTTGATTCAGATTCCTATTACAATGGCAATATTTAGGGAGGCGTTTCAACTTGTGTTGATTTCATTAGCAGATTCCTTAAACAAGTATGCGACTGTCAATTTTATTTTAAAATGGCTTTTTGTTTATGGACAACATTGATCCCATTGTAGATCGCCTATCCACGAAATTAATCAAATTCATACTTTTATTTTTCTATGAAGCAATGTCTCAATTTTAATACTTATAGATCAAAAGTTATTTTTATTTAAAATAAGAATTTGAAGCGGGCTCAGTTGCTGCTTGTCTCTCTATCCAATTTGTGAAAACGATTGAAAACTAGACTGCTGCTGCAACAAACAACGTTTACTAAAAAAAATAAAAATAAAAGATTCATACTCTCAACATAGAATGAAAAAACAGACACCCTCCAATTATTATTGGTAAATAGTGATGCAATTTTTTTGAATTACCTTGTATCCTATGCAATCAATACTGCTGCAATTTTTTAAATTATCTTGTATCCTATACATTCGGTAGCGCAATTTTTGAAGTTATCTTGTATTCTAAACATTCCTACAATTCTTTCAAAAAGCTTAAAAGCAGATGGCCGAAGGAATAATTTTTACGTAGTGGGCACGCTCAATAACAGAGTGTCGTGTCGATGATGGTCCAAATGATTAAGGAATTTCCTCATATAATCTCATTTAAATGTTTTCAAAATACATTGATTATACATTTAAATGTTTTCAAAATATATAGGTTAACCTTTCTCCATGGCTTATTTAGGCCAATTCAACAAAATTTATATATTTTAATTCAATTAATTTCGATTAATATAAAAAATTGTGGGATAATAATATTAAAATATTATATATTAAGTTAAAAGTAAATGTAATATGAAACATATTTAGTTTTAGGATGATAGAAAATGAATAATTTTAATATTAAGTAGATTTGAATCATTTGGGTATAGTAAAATAGACAGTCTAGATGTATTCATTGTTTAGAATTTTATGACAAGTGGTTATTAGATCAATGATATAGACTGTTGAAGACATAGTGCAAGATGATTCATATTATCTTGACAGTTGAATGTTTGTAATTAATTTTGATTAATATAAAAAATTGTCGGAGTAATAATATTAAAATATTGTATATTAAGCTAAAAGTAAATGTAATATGAAACATATTTAGTTTTAGGATGATAGAAAATAAATAATTTTAATATTAAGTAGAGTTTAATCATTCTGGTATAGTAAAATAGACAATCTAGATGTATTCATTGTTTAGAATTTTATGACAAGTGGTTATTATCTTTGAGTATCTCGATCAATTTGGAGTGCATGAATTCATCACATGCTTTGTGGATATGAAGTTTGTGTGATAGAATTTTATGATATAGTTTGGCTGAGTCAATGCATCTACAATACATACTATTGAAGATAGAATGCAAGATTATTCAAATTATCTTGACAGTTGAATGTTTGATGTATTTCATTCATTGAATTGACATCAAATGTAGTCATTTCCTATACTAACAACAAAAATCTACAACTAAATGGTGACATCATTGCCATTCCCTACCTCAATAAATGATTCACAAATGGTTTTATTGAAAATCCTTTCACAACAATTCCTATCACAAAACTTTATTAATGGAGTTCAACACCTACAAAATGGCATCCACCATAACATCATGGAAGGGGATTTTGTTAAACGTTATAGATGCAATTTTAACTATTAAACTCTTTAGATGAAGTTTTAACTCTCTCTCTCTCTCTCTCTCTCTCTCATGTCAATATATCTCTCTATCTACCTCTTCCCTCTTCGCACATGTTCGATCTCCTTTTTAGGTCCTCTCTCTTTGTTCTTTGTATCTTACTCTATTTTTTCCTCTATCTTCTTACCTTATCTCTCTCTTCCAAACATAACATGAATCTATTGATAATGGAGTCTATTTATCTTACTCATTCAAAGGTTTTGTATTAATGGTGTTTCTACCCCTATTTCAAGTAGCATCACTACTCCACTAAACCCTTTATTGCACAAACATCATTTGCTAAATGGTCTACAAATTGACCTCATGTATTCTACAAATGTATGCAAGAAATAGACCAATGTTTTTCCTATTTGACCTTCCATACCTCTTCGGCACACCCATTGCACACCAAGGTGCAATCGACAATCAAAATTATTCACAATAATTTACCATAATTACACCGAAGGCATCTCTTATATGAAATGGACTGTCTTCTTTTAAAATCAATGATTCGCATATTACTATAATGGATGCAAGATGATTGAAACTCTTTTAGCCATTGATTTTTCCTCCTCCATGGCTGGCGTCTCTATTCCTTAACCCGTCTAAGAAATGGCCCACGTACTCATTAATATCTTTTTCCATTTTATCGGGATGAACGCACTATTTGTTCACCTTTCCTCGGGATGGTGACTTCACATTTTAACTCGCTCAGCCTTTTTGGGGAGTTCCAAAATATTTGCCAACATTGCCTCGGTATATGACATGCAACCCAGGTTGGCCATCTAGCCCCTTCTGTATAAGCCTTTAGAAACCATAACAATGAACATTTCTCCTTGTATTTTTTTTTGGTTATTGTTGTGTTTAGTAAAATTTAAGTTTAACGCTAGCTTTAATAAATAGACGAATCGCCAACATCCGCCCCCCTCGTTGCTTGCAATAGAATTAAATAGACGTTGAAAATTTTACCAATTTTTATTAACATCTCGATGGTTTACCCCATCTAGCCAATTTGTTAACAACATAGGAAAATTTAAAAATGTGTCATGTGTGCCATTAATAACCATTATTTTGTTATACGTGAAGCTTAAGAAGGACATTTTAATTTTTCTTTTTTATTACAATTAAAAGTTAGCAAATTTGGGATGGCATTGTCCATTAGGAATTTAAATATAGTATTTTATTTTAATTTATTTCATTTCATTTTTATTTTATTTATTATTTATATAATTTTTAAATATTTAAAATTAAATTAATTATATATATAATAATATGATAGTAATTAAAATCTTTAAAAAATAATAATATTAAAAAGTTTAAAATATAAAAATACGATATATATATATCAAATATTATATATAATAATAAATATAATTATATTATATATATTTTAATGTGTTACAAAAATATATTTAATATCATATTAAATTCAAATTTTATAATTTATATATAAAATATAAAAAAACAATTATAAATATAAGTATAATATTATTTTAGAAATACCATTTATTAACTTTTACAACTAATATATATATATATATATATATTGACCGGTAATATATGATTTTTATTTAATAAATATTCATTGAAACCACCATCCAAAACCACCCACAACAACCCCAAGCCACCCAAACAAACTGATAACCAAAAAACCACCAATCTGCACCTACCTAACCAACAACCCACATCCATGTAAGAATTAATTGAGCATCAAAAAAGCTTGTTTGACAAATTTAAAATAAAAGTCCACAACAAAAATGTAACTAGAAGTTTTTGAAACTATGAACTAAAAATATACACGTGGCTAACTAAAAACGTGGGTACTAAGGACCCCAACATGAATATCAACGTGCCTCCTCCTCTATCTTCATCACCTCTACAGTTGCATCTCCATCCATGCCAACTGTTGCATCCCTATCTCCAATCGCAGGCAATGCTCGAGGTACATTGCTCACATCCATAGCCCCTACCACACGTCTAGTTCATGACCTCAACCTTTGACCTTGTGGTTCCTCCTCCCCTACATCCACTCAATCCTATCGAATTATCTCATCCAGCTCCAAGATTTGGACATAAAGCTGCAGTGCCTCCCACCCGCGCCTCATCGACTCTCGAAAATGAGCCTTCACGGCTTCCCGCCTCCTAAGAAAAGGAATGCGCATAGACCTAATTCGGAGTTCTACTTGCTCCTCTGGAATTCTTTCCAAGACGTTAAAACCCTGCCCTGACACCACCCACTCAAGCAACGAGTCCAAGTTCAATAGATAATCTTCTGGCACAATTGCCCTCAACACCTTCCTGACCTCCTCACACGAGGTACCCAATTCTAACCCCCATGCCATTATGAGTGAATAAACATCCTCCCTTGAGTGATATTTGTGATCAATAACCACCACCTCTTCTCCCAACACAAACTGCATTGCTTTCAAGAACAAGGGATCCCTCGACTTAAACATAGTCTACAATCGTCTCTCTTGAATCTACCCCCAAAATGTCTACATTAATTTGTTGGTTTTGAGTGTGAAATTAGCTTCCATAGCATCTGTCGCCTTCAAAACTGCCTTCCTCTATCCCAAAACCACACCTTCTGCCTCCAACAGTCACAAAATATCCACAATGAAAGTAATTTCAAATTAAAACTTTTCATAAATGCATCCTTCATTGCCACTGCATTATTTCTCGGTATTAATTGCCCTTATCAGTATAAATCGCCTTGGCTCACACGGGGGGGATATGAAATTGATTTTGCACACTCATTCCGGGAAGTTGTACAAATGAATTCAGACATTTAAATCACGCCAATGGACTGTGTCATCATCCTTGTCCCACCACTTCATCATCCCTTTGTCCAACTCGCATGCCATGTTGGAAAGTGTATCTATTATGTCATTACTACCTCTTTTGATGTGGGTTATACATAAGTCTTGGAAAATGGATATTTTTGATATAATCAAAGCTATAAGCTTGTTCAATCACCAATTCGAGATTTCTTTATTCATTATTCCGTTCACTACTATCTTAGAATCTCCTTCTAAATGAAATTTCAAAATCTTCATATTAACTGCTAACTCGACTGCTAATAAAGCAGTCTGCACTTCTGCTTCATTATTAGATCCATCGTGCAATCTCTTTGCACCCTTGAAGAGGACAACTCCACGTTCATCTTGAGCCATGCTTCCCTCCCCCGATATACCCGGATTACTTGTAGATGCCCCATCAAAATTAATTTTAATCCACCCCTGGTCCAACTTGCTCCATGATACCAACACCTTACTCTGATCTTCACCAAAAGAATGAACCCTTGGGAACCCATGAACGGGTCTAATTATTTAATATTTTAATTTTCACTTTATCATATAGCTTTATCTAAAAATATTATTAATTTGTTAAGAAAGTGTGAATGACATTAAAAACATGTAAAGAAGGAATAAAATTAATCGTACCATTTAGACCATGATGGAAATAATAACCTAATTGCTAACCAACATTTAGATTAAACTACCACCATGTAAATATCTTTCCTCCTTTTGCTCAAATATTATTGAGTATGATAGAATTAAGATTTTCCACGATCACGACATTAACATTAAATTTGACATTTTTTACCTAACATCGATGTAGACTTTGTATAGTGATTATATACAAAACCCATATGATATGTACACTTTGTAGGTAAATATTAACATATTTTATTTTATAATACAATTATATACAATCTTTCCTCATCCATCACTCTCCCACCTCTCTCAATACTTGTCTCTCACCTTCTTCCTCTCTCACTCTACCTCCCTCTATCTCCATATCTCCCACTTTCTATCTATATCTTGTTATATCTAATTCTCATTCTCATTCTCTCTCTCTCTCTCTCTCTCTCTCTCTCTCTCTCTCTCCTAGATCATTATCTCCTTACTCATCTCTCTTTTTTTCTCTCTTCTCCCCTCTATCTCTCCATCTTTGTATCCCTCTCACTTCATCAACACAATTATCTTTTGTATTTATCAATTTTATTTTAATTGTGTTTGGGTCCATTTAATTGAATACATATTTGATTTGATGTTATTTCACAAACAACATCATTTGCTAAATAGCCTACCAATTGACCTCACACATTGCACAAATGTATGCAAAAATAGACCCAATTTTTTTGTAATTGGCTTTCTACACCTCTTACGTCACCAAGAATAAAGATGAAGTTTGATGTTGGCAATAAGATACCATGATTTATCATGATGTAAATCTATTTGGAGAAAACTTAAAATTTATGAGAGATGGGCATAAGAAATTATTGCTTAAAATGATTTAATGTTTAACTATTCCGTTTAATTTTTTTAATTAAAAAATGCATATATTTCCATTTAAATTTTATGAGTCAATGTAAAAAGAAAATTTTTTCATTTTTGAGTTTATATAAAAAATAAATAAATATTTCATCAATGGGAAATTAATGCTCGTAATGTTGTTCTTAGTTTTTAATGCAATATTTATTGTTTTCTAATTGTCAAGTATTTTCCATTAATAAAAAATATTCTTACAATTATTTAAATATTTTTATATTAGAAATCGAGAGAATCCATAATAAGGAGGCTAGACCTTAGCGAAACAAAGTTGTCACCGCCATAGGACAACAAAAATCAAAGTAACAACAGGGTGCGTAATCCGCACAAAAGAGTACTAGCAAACTAACTGCATTATGAGAAGTCAACAAAAGCATCAAGAGAGGATGTCATCATGGGGTTCAACCCATGTTGATCATCCCTGAGGTCCTTCCATCCAAACAATGGTCTTCTAACTCTGAATCTGTGCCAGCATCTCAACTTGGGCATAGGAGGGCTCCCTGTTATCTTTAATTTCATTGTTCAGCTTCTTGAGAGCCTCCTCAAAAGGGGATAGGTTGTCCTCGTTCCGCCTTCACTCATAACCATCCTTCATCTCATTGATGAACATGGTGGCGTGACCATCCTTGAGGAACCTCGAGAGCTTGAGCTTCTTAGCATTCATAGTAGAGGCAACCTGCACGTTAATTTTGAAGAATGTGAGTCTTCGAAAGGAATCAGTAAGGGCCCTGGCTTGGCCTTCAAACCTATCAGCATTCCTAATTTTCCAAATATACCAAAGAATGTTGGTAGATAAATTAAACCAAAAGATATTAGCATCCTTTTTCAATCCTTTAATGTGCCCAGAAATAATTTCCATAGTATTCACAAGATTAGGGATAGAAAAGCCAAACATTAACCAGATTTCCTTAGCAATGGAGCAATCAAAGAAGATATGCCTGCCAGTCTCAGGAAGTTTACAAATAGAGCACAAATCATTATTATCATAATTCCTTCGGAGAGGAAGTCTATTAAGTATCATAAGCCATTTAAAATACTTGATTTTTGGCTCGATCAGACTTTTCCATAGTGTTGGTGTAAATAATTATTCATCTTGGATATTATTACACCTTACTTAAGTTTATTTAGGTACATGCATTTCATAGTAGTTTGGGTATGAGACACTTGGGTGTTTGTGCCACATTGGGATAGTGTGTGTAGTAGAATTTCCACCTTTTATGGTGTGATCTTGTTGTTACACTCCACATTCAGTGGGTGATCCACCTCATGTGGAATATTATATTGTTTCTCCTAACTGCCTACACCTATTTCCTACCTACTCTTGTTTCTTATTGAGCCACATGTCAGGTTTGTGTGCTCACATATCCATATAGCCTTGCCTATATAAGCAGGCTCATATTCATTGTATGTAACGATTGATGATCCAGTTGATCAATATTTTCATCTTGATAGAATATAGTTTATTTCTATCATCTATTTTGTTCTCTCTTATTTGTGCTTTCCATTGCCTCTTGATCTTGGAAAAATATCACATGGTATCAGAGCTGGTCCATGTCTCACATGGTATCAGAGCCATTAGAGTGTCATTGGTTTGCTAATTGAGAGAAATTTGATGTTATTTAGGGTTGTGTATTTTGGAGTTTTCTATTTCAAGTTATTATTGAAGCTTGATGGATCAAATCTGAGGTTACCATTGGATTGAGGAGGACCAAGAAAGTTAGTTTTGCCTTTTGTTTAATCAAAATCGAACTTCGAAGGCCAAATCTAGAGGCATTTGAAGTTTGATGCTGTGATGGAAATTTTCCAAAAATTATAATTTTGCAGACATTGTTCAAATAGCCATATCTCACTCATCCGGACTTGTTTTTTCGAGAAATTTTTTTTGTTTTGGGGTAGAATTTTGTGATCTGTACAGTGGTGTAGGAGGTTTCTAATTTTCAGATACAGGTTTTTAAAAAATCATAAAATCTCAATTTTTACAACTTTGGAGGCTTCATTTGGGCTCATATGGACTCGTTTTCAGGTGCCATTTTTTTTGAAAGTGCATATTTTTTCATCTACTTTCATAATCTACCATCTGTTTGCTGTAATTTTAAGTAGAAATTGTACATTCAGTATTTGGCTATTTTTGGCATATTTGGTACTTGCATTTTGCTTGTATCTCAGTTTAGATCACTAGCAGTATTTGTTGAAGTCCCTTAGATCTCATTTTGAGAAGTTGTAAATTGAAATCAAAAGTCCACTTTGCCTTATTTTGCAAGTGGCCCATTGTATACGCACTAAGTATAAAGTGCCAAAATCACCATTTTGGGGGATTTCTTGATTGAGTATTTTTTTTTTTTGGGGGGGGGGGTGTCTTGTGTGATTGTGCATCTCTATCTTGTGTTTTTTTCATTTTGGTGCTATGGGTTCTCTTAAATTTCCACTTTTAACTCCTCATAATTATGCATCATGGAAAATTAAGGCATGTAGTAAACTAATGGAAAAAGGACTCATTCATTATGTAAATGAAACTATTACAACACCACTTGATCCTAAGGCTAATCCTAATGCTCAAATTGAATGGCTTACTAAGAATGCTATGGCACTTGGAACTCTTAGAAAGTATGTATCAGATGACCTCATTTTTCACATTGATAAGTGTACAACAATTAAAGAGGCTTGGGATATTTTTAAGAAATTGTATGGTCAAGTTGATGAGATTAAGGGCTACAAGCTTGATAGTGAACTCACAAATTTGGATCTCAAGGATGTTGATACAATCCAAGATTATGTCACAAAAGCAACTGAGCTAAGAGCAAAGCTAAAGGATTGTGGAATTGACAAAAAGGATGCTCAATTGGTTTATAACTTGTTGGACAAGCTTCCTTTAGAGTATGCAGCCTTTGTATCTAGCTTTCACACCCATAGGTTAGCTCAAGGTTCCTCATACACTTCTCCCTCATTTGATTCATTCACAGAGATGTTGATACTTGAGCAATCTAAGTTGACCAGAATGGGGATTCTCAAATCTTCAAAGTCACAAGCTTTGGTGGCTAACAAAGGGAATCAAGGTAATCAAGGAAAAGACAAGAATCAAAAGCAACCTAAATCAAAACCACAACAAGATGGAGCACAATCTTCCTCTCCACAACAAGGTGATTCACCATTCTCACCTAAGAGGAAATCATATAAGGACAATCTTTTTTATGGATATTGCAAGAAGTCAGGACATGATGATTATCATTGTTATAAGAAAAATATTGATGATTTGAAGAATCTTCTTGAGAAGAATAGAATCAACCTACCTTCTAGAATGTCTACATCAGTTTTTTCTTCCAAGGATAAAGGAAATGATCAATCTTTTGGGACTAGTAAAGGAAAGGGACAAGCTCTTTATGATACTACAAGTCATGATTCAGGGAGATGGCTTCTAGATTTAGGGGCTTCTTATCATATGACATCTTCGCAATCTATGTTTTCTACATTTGCGCCTTGCCACATGCCACAGATTTTGATGGGCAATCATACATACATGGATGTGATTGGGAAAGGATCTATTGCCATTTGGGATAACTCCTTCAGTGATGTGTTGTGTGTACCCCACTTGACAAATAATCTTCTTTACATCTATCAAATCACACATGGGGCAACTAGGAAAACTGTGGAGTTCACACCCGATTCAGTTATCATTAGACACTTGGAGAGTGGAGCTATCATTGCGAATGAGATGGTTGATCATTCATCTCGGTTGTACTCTTTTTCAGATTTTGGTCATATTGATGAGGTTGATTCTTCCTATGTTAATGATTCATATTTTGAGAACTTTGGGCATTTGAACTTAGGGATTCTCACATGTGACCTCGTTCTTGAGCCTTTCATTTCATCTCCTTCAATTGATATCACACCACCTATTACACCTGATGATGTAGCTAGTGCGACAGTTTTGCCTTCTTATGATTCAGTGCAGTAGGATATTTCATGTCTTCCAACTTCTGTTGATTGGGATGCCTACTTGACAGAAAGTGTAGATTTGTTTGTGGAATCCTACATTGCAGATTTGGGAGACACCATTGATGACATTCATCTTCTCTTTCATGAAGATGATCCTTCTTTGATTGTTGCGAGGGATCACTCCGACCCTCTTGTGCATTCTCTACATGATCAATCTTTAGAGGTTGACATGATTGTGGATGCTTTTGTACAACACTTGGAGGAGGTCTCTTTATCTTTTGAGGAGACATATGAGTCTTTGGATATTGTTCTACATTCATCTCCACTAGACCTTGGAGTGCCTTTTTTAGCAGTGTGGCACAGTTTACCACCTTTGGAGGGGGTACCTTTCAACATCGACATGGGGACACTTGAGTAGTTTTCAAAGATTCCCTTCATCATGAGTATTTTTGCTTCATCTTCCCTTCATGGTTGGGGAGACTTTTTGGATCCACCTTTGGTTTTGTTTCTTCCTAAGGGGAGGAATGTTGTTCAACATTCATGGAGTAGTTTCTTCATTCATCTTCGGGCTTCTATCATTGGTGCAGATTCCAAATTGAGGAGGGGCTTCCTAGTCTCTATTCTTCTTCTCTCATATGGGGGGGACTTTTTCCTCACATGGGGTTTTGTCCTTCACATACTTCTATGAGAGTTCTTTGTATCTATTTTTCATCTCTCTTTTGGGGGAAGGTTTTTTCCCATTGGGTTTTTCTCTCTTTCCCCGCTTTGTGATAGATTTCCTTGCATTGGTTTTCATGCATTTGCATTTGTGCATGGGTACCTGACATGGCCTTGTAGCCAGGACTCATCTTGCATTGCTTAGTTGTATTGTAGACTTAAGTGCATTCCCCTAAGTTGCACTTAAGGGGGGGTGTTGGTGTAAATAATTATTCATCTTGGATATTATTACGTCTTACTTAAGTTCACTTAGGTACATGCATTTCATAGTAGTTTGGGTATGAGACACTTGGGTGTTTGTGCCACATTGGGATAGTGTGTGTAGGAGAATTTCCACCTTTTATGGTGTGATCTTGTTGTTACACTCCACATTCAGTGGGTGATCCACCTCATGTGGAATATTATATTGTTTCTCCTACCTACCCACACCTATTTCCTCCCTACCCTTGTTTCTTATTGAGCCACATGCCATGTTTGTGTGCTCACATATCCATATAGCCTTGCCTATATAAGTAGGCTCATATTCATTGTATGTAACGATTGATGATCCAGTTGATCAGTATTTTCATCTTGATAGAATACAGTTTATTTCTATCATCTATTTTGTTCTCTCTTATTTGTGCTTTCCATTGCCTCTTGATCTTGGCAAAATCTCACACATAGCATGTTGAAGGTCCTTTGCCAATTCATAACGGGCAGATCAGAATACCATAAACTATATACATGCTTAATGATGGAAGCCTCATAAGCTAAGATAGAGTAAATGTTACGAGCCTTAATTTTAGCCAAAATAGTACCATTAGCCCATTTAAAAGACAGAAATCTATGAGAATCAACATCACAGTCTTTAGGAAGACCAAAATCAATACAAGCCTACTTAATCATGTTGTAGGTTCCTTTTTTGAGTGGGGAGAGGTTAAATTTTGAGCTGAGATCTTCCCACGTGATAAGAGTGTCATGTTCCAAAATGTCAATAAGACACTAGTAGTACTTTTCTAGTCATCAATATTTCCTACCCAATCAGCGTCAGTGTATGCCTTCAAATCAAATTTTCCTCCATATGGATACCATAACCCATAGTCAACTATACCTTTTAGATATCTAAAAATTCTCTTGGTTGCTATCAAATGTGCTTCCTTTGGATTTTTCTGAAATCTAGCAACTATACCAACTTCATGGGTGATATCTGGTTGATTGTGAACAACATAATATAATTTGCCAATCATTGACCTATATTCCTTCTCATCTATAGACTTAGATGCATCTTCCTTGGACAATTAAAAACCTATAACCATTGGTATTCCAACTAGTTTATAGTTACTCATGCCAAAATTCTTCAAAACTTATTTCACATACTTGGATTGAATAATGAAAATACCATTCTTCATCTGTTGTATCTGCAAGCCTATGAAATTTTTTATTTCTCCTACTAATGACATCTCAAACTCATTCTTCATTTCATCTACAAAACTGTTCCTCATGACATAATTACCTCCAAATATAATGTCATCAACAAATACTTCACTAACCAATAATTTATCTCCTTCAGACTTGAGATAAATGTTGTTGTCATCACTGGTTCTTGCAAAGCCTATCTTCCTCAGATGTGTATGAAGCCTTTCATACCATGCTTTGGGTGTCTACTTTAATCCATACAAATCTTTATGCAATTTGCATACCATGTCTTCTTTGTCTGTCAATGCATAACCATCAGGTTGTTCTATGTATACCTCTTCTTCCAATATCCCATTCAAAAATACAAACTTAACATCCATCTGGTATACCTTGAATTTCTTGTGAGCTACAAATACAAGTAATGTTATTACTCCTTCCAGTCTTTCTACTAGTGCAAAAGTTTATCCATAATCTTCTCCTTCTTCTTGTGCATTACCTTTGCATACTAATCTTGCCTTATTGCAAACTACAACACCATCTTCATTTAACTTTTTTTGAACACCCATTTAGTACCTATGACATTTTTGTTTACCGGTCAGGGTACCTGGGTCCAAGTGTTGTTTTTCTCAATCTGATCCAATTCTTCTTCCATTTCCTTCACCCAATGATCATCAACAAATGCCTCCTTAGCACTTCTAGGTTCAAAGGTGGAGATCATGCAAGAGTTCTCTCTAACTCTTCTTCTAGTAGGTACTCTAGCATCCTTATGCCTAATAATCTGCTCAGGACTGTGATTCAATCTCACATATCTAGGAATAACATGGCCATTCTCCTCAGATTCAACTTCTTCATTGTCTTCTTCCTTTGAAATTATCTATTTTGGTTGAACAAGTACATCAGGATTTGCCTTACTGATTTTAGATTTAATTGTTTCAGGTTCCAAAAGAAAAATGCAAGGATCTTCATCCTTTCTTTTTCAACTAGTTCCTTTTGAAACTTCAGGACTTTCATCTACATGAACATGAGCACTCTCAACAATTCTCTGAGTCCGGTTATTGAAACATTCGTAGGCCTTGCTCTTGGTGGAATAGCTAAGAAATATGCCTTCATCACTCTTTGCTTCAAAACTTGCTTATGTAATCACCTCTTTTGATAAAACATTTACTACCAAAGATCTTGAAATAAATAACATCAGCTAATATTCCATACCAATACTCGTAAGGTGTCTTGTCCTTACCTTTTTCATTAGAACCTAGTTCATTGTGTAGACTGCTCTACTTACAGCTTCTCTCCAAAAAAATTTTGCCACACCTCCTTGTATCAACATAGTTCTAGCTGCTTCAACTACTGACCGGTTGTTTCTCTCTGCTATAAAATTTTGTTGTGGTGTCCTTGGTGCAGAAAATTGCCACTTGATACCATTCTCATTATAGTACTTAGTGAACTCAGAAGTGAATTCACCGCCTTTATTTGTTCTTAGACATTCAATCTTTTTGCGACTCTCTTTCTCAGTTAAGGCCCTAAATGCCTTGAATTTACCAAAAGCTTCATTCTTATCTTTCAAGAATGTGACCCACATCATCCTTGAATAGTTATCAGTGAAGATCATGAAATATCTGTCACCTGAAATGCTTCTAGTTCTTATTGGTCCACATAGATCCGTATGAACCAAATCTAACAAGTGCTCTGCTAAGAAAGACTTACTCTTAAAAGTAGAAGAAGTCATCTTCCCTAACTGGCATTATTTACAAAGAGCATTGACCGGTTTGTCTATCTGAGGTAGACCTCTTACTGTCTTAGATTTACTCATTTTAACAATATTGTCAAAATTTATATGACAAAATCTTCTATGCCAATGCCAGCTATCATCTATCTTTGCAATCAAACAGTTACTAACTTTTGGATTAAGATGAAATAGATTATTTCTGGTTTGTTTACTGGTTGCAATCAATTCACCTTTGTTGTCAAAGATTTTGCACATGCCATTTCTAAATTCTAGTGGGTATCCTTTGTCATTCAGTTGTGTCACACTCAAAAGATTATGCTTAAGACCTTCAACCCAATAAACATCGTCAGCATTGCTCTTCCCATTAAGAGAAATAACTCCCTTACCTTTAACCATACAAGGTGAGTCATTGCCAAATCTGACAACACCACCATCAAATTATTTCAAGGAAATAAATTTGCTCTGATCACTAGTTATGTGATGTGAACAACCACTATCAATGATCCAATCATCAGAGTTATATCCATTTTGGATACTAGAGCCTTTTGATAAGATGGTTCTTCCTTAATAGCCACAAACACAATATCTTCACTAGCATCATCATTAGATTCACCATTAGTAATACCAATGTCAATAGCTACAAGATAATCTCTCTTTCCTTTGCCCTCATACTTCTTAAATTTGTCTCTCTTGTATTCATTTTCACTAGTAGGGCAATTAGCTACTATATGACCAATCTTATTGCAAGCAAAATATTTCAACAGTAGCTTACCTCTATATTTACCAGTGCCTCTAGGCAGTCATTTTGCCAACAATTCTTCAAGCTCCAGTAAATTGTCTTCATCATCAGCATCTTTGTTGGATCTAAATTCATAGCTATGGCCAATATCTCTACGTCTTCTCACAGACAGGTTAGAGGCAAAAGCTTTGAATGGAGATTTTGATTTTTGTACACTACCATCATAGCCATTTAGCTCAGAAGCAGCAAGTTTGCCAATAATAGAGTCAAGAGTTACCTTTGTCTTGTCAATGGATTTCAGCTCCTAAATAGCTGCAACTTGAATAGCATAGACCGATAGCAGGGTTCTCAGTACCTTGCTGACAACTGTGGCATCTTCCACTTTTCCTCCTACACTTTTAATTTCACCAACTATTTCTTTAATCCTTTGACCATACTGCTGGATATTTTTGCCTTCAGACATTCTCATGTCATCAAACTTTCCTCTTAAATTCTCCTCTTTAGCAATCTTAACATGCTCATCACCACTATAAATCTCTTCAAGTTTTTTCCACACTTCATATGCAGTTTCAAGAACATGAACATCTACATATTTAGCATCAAACAAGGAACTGATAATAGCCTCTAATGCTTGATGATTCTCTTGTTGTTCTTTCTTTTGATCATCAATTAGAGTACTAGTAGGTGCAACATTTTGAGTTTCTACATGTTCCCAATATAGACTACCAAGACTTTTAATGTAAATCTTCATTCTATCGCTCCATATTCTATAGTTGTCTTTTTTGAACTTAGGACCTTTTTTCTTCATCATGATCTACAAGATCTTTTCCTCAAGTTGTTAGGCTTAGAGATCTAAGAGTACTTGAGATGTTCTGGTACCAATTGATGATATGATGAAAGAATAAGGATCTGATAGAATACTGAGGGGGGGGGGGGGGTGGGGTTGAATTAGTATGCTCAAAAACTAATACAAACTCCCAAACTCAAAATAAACTTATCAACAAAATAGTTTTGTCAAGATAATGTCTCAAAGATTACCAACATCAACCAATCATCAACTAGTTTGACTGTTATACCAACTTAATAGTAAACAACTTCAATCTTGTAAGCATCAACAATGCTTAATAAAATATCAACATATTCATCTCTCAATGCTTCTAGCTATCATGCCTTATTAGAATAGTTAAATAGTTAATCAAATCAACAAATAAGATCATAACCACAAAAGAATTCAACACTTGACACAAATATTTATACGTGGAAAACCCAAATAGGTCAAAACCACAGTGAGATGAGACTCACAAGGATAGCTATCTGAACTCTTCTAAAGTTCGCCCTGTTAGGAGCCAAGCCTATTAAAGCTTTAGAATAAGTCCTGTTAAGAACTAATTTTGGTTAGGAATCACATGGTTAAGCGATTTACAAATATGCCTTGATGAAAAGCACAATATCATGTTAGGAATAACCTCACTGGAAGATTTGAGAATCTAAACTAATGGGCCACCTTATTAGAGGATTTAGAAAGTAACCAAGCTTGTTAGAGCTTACTCGGTCAGGGGATTTTGATTTCTATGGTAATTATTAGAAAACAATAGGTTTTCTTGATCTGTCTAAATAGTACTACATCTACTTGAGCAGATCCTTCTTAAGCTTCTATTTGCCTTTACACAAACTGTAGATCCATCCACGGGTTTGGTAACTACACACTCAACTAATTTCTATCAACTTTGCCAGCTTCTTTACAAACAACTTCATCAACCTTAAATACAAATCAAATAGGTCGATAACATAACAAAAATCTAATTCTCATCGTCGAGATTACAAACAAGTCGGTACAATCTTGACTGTTAGAAATCATAACAATATCAGCACATTCTTTAAGAAAATTCCAACCGCTCCATGATCACCGCTTCATTAGACTTGTAACTCATCATGTGCTATGCATTTGATGCAATCCACTTGTCTCCTTTCCAAGACAATCAAACATGCCAAATCAATCTGAACTTATCCTCATACAATGATCACATGCATCTCTTTCATTACCTCTCAACATTAGATCTTAAACCAACAAACTTGATCAGTTAGGGTTTAACAACAGGTAGGGTTAACCGGTTTACATAACATAGAAATGTTTAACCTTACACACTTGTTCAACTTACAAACTACCATATACCGGGTTACAACATCTTCCACAAATTTTATCGCACCGGTTACAATACAAAAGCAATATCAACAATAACATCAACAATATCATGAATACCATTCACTGGTTCAATTGACATCAATGACAACATATCATTAATGCAATCTATATGCAAAATTCCAACAATCTAAAAATACTAACATCCTTATGAAAAACATATTCCAGGTAGTCTGACTCATCATTTTTCTTTGTTGACACTATTTTTCGCATCTGCTCGGCTCATTAAAAACACATTTGAGAAGAATATTGTTGCAGGTTTCCTTGTTTGTCATGATAATGCACCCGTGGTTCAATTTCAGACCCTTCTTCCTCCTATTCAATATACACACACAAATCCATCAGTCAATTTCTTATGAGAGCATACATGATAAAAATCAAAGAGGATGTTGCAAACAATAAATAAATTCACTTACTTCTATAGAAGTGCAGACATAGTTGTAGTGGGGTATGGAGGGAGGGAGGGAGAGAAGAAGAGAGAGATGGATGGGATATGGAGGAAGGGAGAAGGGGAGAGAGGGGGAGAGAGAGGGAGAGGGAGAGGGAGAAGGGGAGAGAGGGAGAGGGAGAGAGATGGAGAGAGAGAAAGAGAGAGAGAGTGAGAGGGAGAGAAAGAGAGGCACCTTGTATGCACTTGAGAGGGGGAGACAATACACTTATATGTGTGTATATATACTTTGTATATTATATATTATTATATAAATATTATATATTATATATAAAAATTATATATTATATGTATATACAAATAAATTATATATACAATATCATATTATACACACACCCAAAATTTAAACAAATGTAGCACATACACATTGTTTATAGTAAACATAGCGCGTATGCCCTGTTTATAGTAAAGATAGAGCATATGCGCTTCTTGCACCATAAGTACCTTGTACGTGATTTTGATTGATTAGGCTTGGAAATGGGCCTAGATGACAAAGCTACAGTTTGGAAGTTTGATTTCCCTCCATTTCCGTCCTTTTTGACGTGTTTTATTTTATCAACTTGGTTTCTTGACTTTGTCATCATCAGGTTTGCACTTCATCAATTGGGTATTTCAAAAATTTCCACCATATTTTCACTCATCTTCTGATTTTTCTAACCATATAATTTTTATAAAATTTGAACAACAATAATATATTATTATTGAATTTTTTTACCAGTGTCTCCATAGTTCTCACAAACATAGGTGCACCATTTTTTTAATACTTTTGATATACATATCCAAATTTTAAAAACTTTATATTTTATTGTAATGCACTTGATTCTTTACAATTTTTTTTTTTTAAATTGTATTTTCGATTTGTTTAGTGCAACTTATGCTTCGTGCATGAATAGGTACCTAATTTTCAGGATGTGCTCGATTGGAAAATCATAAAAAAAAAATCATAAACAAAAAATTACAAAAAAATACATAGCTTCTAGTGCTCACTCTTAACCATCTTTCTGCCAAAGGATTTGTCAAAATACTAAATCTAGCTATGAATTTTTTGATGTGCATGTCAGACACTATGCTATTTTTTTCAGAAAAAATCAGGGTCTGTTTATCGCGCGCGAAGGATTTTACCCCCTTAATCTTATCGAATTTTGAAAAAGTTTAGTAGTTTGGAAACTAGATTCAGAGTACTACAATATTTATTCACCTGATCTCAGAAAAAAAGTGTCCACTTATACCCCCCTTTTTGACTACCATCTTTGTGCACTTACCCATTCAATATATACAACCAAAATCATTCACATGGTTTCAATAATCACTGAGCGAAAAATTTCTTCTTCCAAGATCATGTCCTAGAGTGTAGATAGTTACTCTGTCAAGCCATACTTGTGTAACATAAAACCCCAAGAGTACTAGCAAGTGTCTTTTCCATTGAGATTATTTATCTCTTAAACCAAAATCCATGGCTCATGGAACATTGTGTAGAAGAAAAACCTCATTAAGTGCAAATTCAAAAGAATATTACTAAATCTGCACTAAAACATTAACAATTTAGTACTAAATTTTTTAGAGGATTAAAAATATAAGACAAAAATCATTGAAAAAAATGTAATTGTAGATTAAAAAGGAAGAATGATGAACCTTCTATTTCAACCATTAAGTATAAATGGAATGTGTTGTGCACACGAATGCCATGGGCTAGAATATTCTAATTACACATGGGGATAGGTTGAAGCAACCACTATAGGAGAATGCTCTTGTCTCATCTCATTACGAAACTATTTATTCTTTGGTTCTAGGTCATAATATTTTTCTACAAAATATGCTTATTTTTTCTTAGCAACTTCCTTGACTTAACACAATTTGTGCAATCTTGAGAGAGTCACTTTTCACAACTTCAACAAGGTCTCTATGTAGTCAACCAGATCATTTTCTAAGGAACGTGTCCATGATGAAAATTAAAACCTAAAGCATGAGTAGAGACATCAAACAACATAACTATTAGGGAAAAGATACCCATGTGGAAACTACACACAAAAGAAATTGTATTGATATTATGAGACCCAATTCCAAGTACTAAAACCTCAAAATGATACTTCTATAGATACACTCACCACTTGTGGTTCACTTATAATTTTTTCTTTATCCATTTTCAATTGGAAGGAGTGGTATAGAGTAAACAATCCAAGTTTACGAGTTGAGATTTCCTACATATACTAAATATGTCATTTGTTTAATTAATATAACTTAATTTAATATAGATCAAATGTCTTGGTAGACTAAATAATATCTAATGTAATTTATAACTATCTATTATTAAACTATCAAAATATGCTCCAACTCAAAGACTTGTCATTTATTAATTTAATAAGATAGTGTTTCTAGGTTTGATTTCTTCAATCTACTAAAAATAGATTTAATGCTCAAATATGAGCTACCAAAAAACAAATTGATTTAATAAATTCCTCTAGAATTTTTTTTTTCTTTGAAATAATTTAAGACATAAAATATTTGTTTCTTGCTCTTATTTAAAAGAAGGGAACAGAGTTAAAAAAATCATATTACAAGCAAGCATTAACATAGAAAGTTGCCTAGACATATGGGTGTTATAGGTATACTTTTTGGGTCATCTTGGCTCCATAGTAGGCCATTGTAATTACCAAATCACACCACTATGAACAAAGGTAAATTGGGTGGTTTAAAGCCAATTTTGTACATAATATCTAATACCTCTCCAATAGACCCAATTACAAGTTTAAAATGAATAGTACAATTTAATTAATGTAATACTTAAAATATGATGCAATAAAATTTCATTTTTTGTGTATAGAATATCAATTTTGTAGGTTTACTTTTAATTTGTAGATTATATAAATAATTATATATATAGAAAGATGGATGAAAATGTGTGGAAGATTTAAGATATGTATTTGAATTCAAACTCGTTTATACAAATTCAAATTGGATGAAGCTCATAATTTATAGTCATAATTTAGTTCAAACTATTGAAATAACGTCAATTTGGTATTGCATACAAAATGAAAAGACCTAGCGAAGCCCTCTAGTTTTACTTTCAATATCAATGTCTTAACTCAAATTTCCTATATTGAATCAATTAGTTTCTCTTGAGATATCGTTTATTAATCAATTAGCATGAACACAATTAATTTAGTGAATATTCATAAACTCAAAACTTAAATTAATATTTTTCTCATATTAAATATTAAAATATTGTAGCTAGGAATTCGGAAATCATCAAAGCAAATATCAATATTAGTTTTAGCTCAATCACAAAAGCACAATTGCAATGATCAATCCTAACACACTCAATAAAGACATAAAAAGTAAAACATTCAAAACTAAAAGACTATGCAAACCAAATGTAGATCTGAATGCTTCCTTCATGCAGCTCCATTGTCCTTCTTTCTTCTCCAAATAGCCTTTGTTGTGGATCTCACCTACTAGTGCATGATCATGATATGAAAGCAAGTAGACAAGATGATTGCTCAAGAATACTAGAAGCGTGATTGATTAGAAAGTCGATAATCTGATTATTCTCATTATTAGATTGGGATTGAAGAAATTCATCCAATTTATAGAAAAATTGGAGAGATGATCAAATTAGCATGATTCAATTCAAATGGAAATTGCAAATCAATTATGTCAATTATGACAAATTATGACAAATTATGCACTTTCTATGCAAAATTTGTTGATTGATAATTTATGACAAATTATGACAAACTTCTATGTCAAAAATTGATTGATTGTCAATTATGACAAATTATGACAAATTGACATGTCATTCCCATGAAATTAGGAGAGAAATAGGAGGAAATTGAAATTAAGAATTTAGAAAATTAGAAAATTAGAAAAAGAGGAATTAAGAAATTAGGAATTAAGAAATTGATGAAAATTAGAAATTAGGTAAATTAATTAATAATTTTTCATTTATTAATTAATTCACAAAGAGGAATAATTAGCCAATTAAATGAACATTTAATTGTGACAAGAAGACTTAGGATAAATAAATAAATTATTTAATCCTAGAGAGAGAAATGACAAACAAGGTTAAATGATTAAATCACGAAACCCTAGAAGATGAATTAGGTCTTGAGGAAAGATAATTGACTCGATCATGATTTTGATTAACAAAGGACCAATGTGATAATTGATTTGATTGATAAATGCGCCAATTAACGAGGAACAATGACAAATTGATCCAAATTGACATAATTCAGACAGACAACGATCGATGGCAAATTGATCGAAAAATGACAAAATTGACAAGAGGACAAGGATCGATGACAAAATAGATTGCAAGACGACAAGATTAAAAATGACCATGATCGATGACAAATCGATCACAAAATGACAAGATCGAACATGACAACGACTGATGACAAATCGATCGCAAAACGACAAGATTGAAAATGATAAGGATTGATGACAAAATGACAAGATTGATAAGAGGACAAAACCCTAATTAGGATTGACAATGTCCAAAATAATGATAAATGAGCACGCACATTGATGCGATAGGCTAAAATCGATCAAAATCATGACTGAAGATTGTTGTTGACAAGACCAAATTTGAGAGCGAGATGAATGAAGAATGTAGAAGAATGACTTGATGCTCGCAAATGATAAAGACCAAGTGCGAATCATAGGAGAAATGTTAATGCGACGTAAAAACCCTAAAATAAGGCAATGTGCAAATGTTAAAGTATGACTCTGCAAGCGTTGACCATTTTTAGGTGTCTACAAATATAATTAGTAATTTGAAAACATGCCTAATATACTAATAAATTTCTTTTTAATTTCATAAAAAATAAAACAAAATTAACATAAAAATAAAAAATAAAAATAATATTTCAACATATTAATAAAGTTCTTCTGATTTTATAACAATATATAAGAATATTAAAAATAAAAATGTTTTTTTTATCTACTTGTATATATAAAATAGAAAAATTTATAACAAATGCCTACAACAACCTTCCTTAAAATTTCCCACTAAAGAATGTGAGAAAATAAGAAAGTTCACATCTTCTACCACACATTGAATTGATTTTACAATTCAATTAACTTATTTTTTGTATATAATTTCCAAAATCTTATATATGCATTTTGTTTCTTTCTATATGCAAATTAGAGAACATTGACCCTTCCCTTTGGAAAAAAAACACCTACTTGTGTAAGTATATAATCGTTGATACTGAAAGTAAATTTGTTTCTTTCTATATGCAAATTAGAGAACATTGACCCTTCCCTTTGGAAAAAAGTACCTACTTGTGCAAGTATATAATCATTGATACTGAAAGTAAACTAGACTCATTATTGAGTAGCTCTATTTACTTTTTTTTGGTTTGGTTTGAGCATCAATATTTAATGTAGGAATTCTAGACATTATGTGGGCACTAAAAAAAACTTGTGAGATGGTGCACATAAAACCAACACGTTTATTATTAGATCATTTTCTTGCATACTCCTATTGTTTCGCTCTAGGTTAAAGGGTTAATGTAGTTTAGCTATCTTACAAATATGATTTAAGTATCTCATTCATGACTTCAACCCACTTTGGATGCATTCCTATTTATTGATACAATTAAAATGATTGCACATATGTTAACTTAGAGATGTTTGTTGTATAGATACACTTCTTGCAAGCTCTTGACCTTGAAAAGTTATAGAGGGATGTGGCCTTTGAGTGAATAATTGGCGAGGAACAAAACCTATAACTTCTATAAGATACTCAACATTGGAGGGATGATCCTCTCTAACTTGTTGTATGTAAACTTAGTTACTTCAAAATGTTGCAATTTCCATTCTCTACAAGGATGCCACTAGACAAGAATTTTTTTTTCAAAATAAAGCTGGGTAATTAATGTAGTGATCTAAGAGACGATGGTTATGGGTCTCATGGTATAATTTTAGGTGGCATATGTCATGGTGATATTGTTGCAGTTTCACAACTCCCTTTGTAACCATCTACTTGTATTAATTAGGTTTCAACCTTTTGAGCAATAGATATCTAGGTCGATCATTTTGAAAACTCAAAAAATAAATTGGACTATTTCTCAAATAACATATTATGTTTTTCTTTTAAACTTTGTGATTCATTTCTAACATTGTTTACATTTGGTACAGTACAAGAGCTATTTATACATTGCCAAAATGTTCTACATAGAACAATATAAAGAAAGAAAAAATCAAGTTAGCCTCCTCTTGTATACATGACTATTGACTTAAAAAAGAAAGCTTTTATATAAATTATAGTTTGTATGTCAAATAAATATTCCAATTGACCTAAAGTGTGTAAATGTAAAGACTATAAAAATTAGAACCTATATTATTTTATCTTAATTGATGATTTAAGATAAATATCACGAGTAAATAGACTCATCCAATAGTAATCAATTTCCATTCAAGCAAATTATTTAAGATGCAAGATTGATATTGCATAACAGCATATATGTTCGGTGCATACAATATCATTTTCTAAAGAGGTTAATGATGCAAATAGTACATAGTAGTCCTTTACAATTGTAATAACCAAATTAAAGTATGGCTATTGTGAACTAATACCGTGATTGACTAATTAGTGATACTCTGAAATGATTTGATAGTATATTGTGCCTGGGGTTCCACATATGTTTTTATTTTTTATAAGCATAAATTAGAAGAAGCCTGGTTTCACATGTTTCATGGATAACTCAAATTGCACCTGTTGGGCAAGCACAATTAACCAACACGTAGTTTAAGTCAAAATACATTTATTAAATTTGAAGCATGCATGTCTTCCAAGTTTCCTGGTACGATTCATCTTTTGTACAATGTATGTGTATCGGTATTGTTCACCATATCTTGATTCTATCCTGCAATCATGGCATTTTATGAGATCACATCTCTTTGAGGAATTATGTCAAACAATCAACGTGCCTTGCCTACGATTGCATATTTTGTGTACATGTTTGTTGGGATACTTGATGGATGTCCATAGCCTGTTCTTAAGCTCCCATTTTGGTACAGGCAGAAGGATGCTGCCAAAGGTGCGAATTCTAGTGGTACACATGTCAATTGTAATTTGTTGAAAGTTTCTAAGGGAAGAGTATCAGTAGCTGAGCATGTACTAATTGTTGTGAGGGTTGTTGATACCTTTTGTTTCAAAAATTGAACAAATAAAATCTATTGTTTGAAACATAAAATATCATTTTTTGTTAAAAAATGTACTCAATAGTTTTTAGGAAATTTACCAATAGTTGTTAGAAAATGTACTTGTGTATGGTGAAAATGGATAACAATAATAACAATATTGAAAGGCTAAATGAATTCAACCACTAAACCCTAGCCTAACAATCAACAAAGATCCACCATAACATATGAAGATAACCTAAGACAATGCAAATAACTCAAAATCACAAAGATTATACCATCACATGTCCAATAGGGTTTTGATCTCCATTCTTCCTATCTCCATTGATCTTGCTTGATATATTTGCTCTCAGATTTTATGTGCACAAGAGCTCAACAAAGAACGGAATGTGGTTGCAAGTAGGATCGTAGTGTAGCCAAGTTACATGAAAGATCATTAGCATGTGTCATTAGGGCATTAGGCATTAGGGTTTTACAATGAAGAAAGCATCTCCTTAAATAGAAGACACAATAAGAAATGGAGGGTTAAGATTGAGAGGTGTAAAAAGAGAGGTCGGCTAGGATTAGAGGGTAGGTAAAAGAAATACCAAAATAATGAAAGAGGTAGGTAGTGTATGAATTAAGAGATGAATGACATGTGTCATGTGTAGAAAAAGATAATGAATTAATTAAATAAATAAAGATTTATTTAATTAATAGAAGAAGTAGGACAATTAAATAAATAAAATATTTATTTAATTTAGGAAACGGATAATTTAAATAAATAAATGTATTTATTTAAATGAGAAATAAGGCTAGAAGAGGATAAATGAATTAATTAAATAAATAAAGATTTATTTAATTAATAGAAGAATTAGGCTTAGATAATTAAATAAATAAAATATTTATTTAATTAGACATGACAATTTTAGGTGTCTACAGTACTAATATTATAAAAGGTAACCAATTAGGTGATGCCATATCAGTAGCACAACTATTGGGGCTTCTTTTGCATGCCTATTGGTCTCACTTTTTTTTGGGCTGTTTTGAACACCTTGGCAAAAAACATGTTGAGCAGCACAACTATTGGGGCTTCTTTTGCATGCCTATTGGTCTCACTTTTTTTGGGGCTGTTTTGAACACCTTGGCAAAAAGCATGCTGATGTAGCACCATACTTGATGATGCAGTGCTGAAAGCTTAGTTATAAGCAGGGGACTTGCCAAGTAAGCTTAGCACTTATAAACAGAGGACTTGCCAAGTAAGCTACTGTAAAAACTTGGGAGTGATTTGGAATTTGCACGTAAGATTTTGAAAAGTGTGAAGTTAGGGTGCTCAACTACTGATACTCTTCCCCTATTCTTCTCAAAAAGATATTTTCTGTGTTCGCGGTGAAGAATGCTTCCACATTTTTGTACATATCTACCAGATCATTTTTTATAAGAGAGAGCATGCAAAACAGACGATAGCGGCTTCACAAATGAATCTGAGGTTGCACCGTAGGGGAGTGAGGCAACAGCTGTGGGGGGAATTTGCAGCAGATAAACCCAAGCAAGGCGCCCAAATATGGAAAAATGCATTTGGAATGGAAATGCTTTAAACAATGGACGTGGTGAAGGAAATGATATCAGAAGCTAGATATGATATTTTTGCAATGGTTCAATGTTAGTGGATAAACAGAAAATGGATTGAAAATATTTGATGAGAGACATAAAGAAGAAGGAGATACGCATTTAAAGATAAGAGTTGACAGAGGATCGATTTTATTTTGAAGGATACGATTTGATTTTGTATGATACGATTTGATTTTGGAGGACAAGATTTGATGGCGTGAACATTTCCGCTGATGGCGTGTCCCACAAAAGACTGTAGGCGGGTCGTTGAAGACTATTGTCGAGAGAAAAAGATTGTATAACAAGAGGGATTTCCGATTGAATTTACCAGGTATAAGATGGATTTCCAGGTTTCCGGCGCGAGACAGGTTTTGAGTAAAAACCACTCAAAACCCCACGCTATATAGCCTATCGGCTAACTATCGGCTAAAAAAGGTGTAATAGAAATAATGTATATAAAATTCAAAGTAATAAAAGAAAATATACAGTACACGGTATTTCACCAAATGCGAGATATAAAAGCATTAAGCACTCTAACCTTTATAGAAGAATTATAAAAGCTCAATCCTTTCACAGTTTAATAATAAAATTGTTTAAACAGGGTACACAAATATTCCTTAATACATCAAAAATATAATTACATTTTAGATGGATAGTTTGAAACCCTAAACAAAACTTGATGCCGCCTCTGTACTGCCAGAATACATTGGTTTTACTCTTCCGCCTCTGTACTGAGATCCTCTGTAGGAAGATCTACGGGAGGAAGAACTTGATGCCGCCTTTGAAACATTTGAGAATTAAATCCCTTCACAGAAGATGCTGATATTCTTCTTAATATTATTATTGTTCGACCTGTCGCATATTACTCCAGCTCTGGGTTTTCGAATAGCTTCACAAAATACTGCACTGAAAGTTAGCATTATCAAAACAATAGTAATCTGCATTGCGACAGGAACTTTCGCGGTTGCCATAGCAATATATCTGAAAATCAAAGTTAAGTTTAGGTTTAGGGAGAAAAACAATTAGATGGGATGATTTAATAAAATGGTATTTCTGTTATTAGTTCTTTTCTGGAATTATAGCCGACGGTGAAGAGCCTAAGCTTGCCCTGTTTTAAGATAATAAATTCAATTGTAAACAACGCCAAAATAATTAAAAGTAACAGAAGTTATTAATAAAGTTGGTAGACCTGTGTCAAATAGCTCTAGGATAGAGAAGAAGGTTTAAGTAGCCTATTAATAGATAGAGCAGAGATTATAAGAAACACATTATGTATATAATTATTGTGATGTCCACTTCCTCTTATTCTGTTTTATGAAGTGAGTCAATGTTAATTTCAACTGACAGTTCTTGCGTTTTACATTGTTATTCTTGGCTAGTAGCAACCCTTTATTAGGTATATTATAAAATATGAATTCTTCCTAATTATATATATCACAAATTTCTATATAATGATGTTATTTGCTATCATATCTTTTGTTTCCATACTCATCTAGAGG
Organism: Cryptomeria japonica; assembly: GCF_030272615.1. Classification (NCBI taxonomy): domain Eukaryota; kingdom Viridiplantae; phylum Streptophyta; class Pinopsida; order Cupressales; family Cupressaceae; genus Cryptomeria; species Cryptomeria japonica. Next base: position 756,034,661 of record NC_081407.1, on the reverse strand, counting down.
CAAAGTAAAATCAATTGAAGGGTTGAATATGCCTATTGCAATTATAGCATATACAAAATGTCAAGACCTCATAATCTTTCTATTACAAAAATTCCTAGAAGTACTTAGGGTCAATCTCATATTTTCCTCTGTAACTGGGAACATGCCCATAATGAGGCCAATTGTGCATTGTAAAACATGCATGTTGAGGATATATCCCTGATCATTTATACTGATCACCATCCCTTGTGATGCTCTCTATTCACCTCCTCTACTTGGCCACACTAGTGCTAGGAGACCCAAAAACTTTGGAGCTTGGGTTGTCAATCTTTTAAGTTTTCAATCCTTTCGAACATATTTTTAGCCTTGGTGATTTCTTTAATCTCTTTGCCTTGGACTTCTGGGCAAATATCATATAGTTTTGTTAATACAAAATATCACCATGTATCCTAGTCTACATTCTAGAGGGTTTTTAGCTTATCGACTTCGATATGGATATAGATTGTAATTTTGTTTGTATGGGATCTCACTATAGCTTACTCTCGATTACAATTTAGATATTGTTTATGGGATTTAATGTGGACAACATGATATCTTGTTGATATAGGGTCTTGCAAAACCTTAGATTACACTATACAATGTTTTTTGACTTTTGAGATATAGCAATAGCTTTTTTGATATATGATATTGTAAAGGGGAAAATTTGATTTAACAATTTGCAACATAGAAGGAGAAATCACTAAATGAAGTTTTTCATTGGAGGAGGAATTCCTTTACATTCAAAAGCAGAAGGGAATCCATTAGATCTAGTCACAAATCATATAGGGACTCAATACTAAGTGGATTGGGTTGATTTGATTGGTTTAGGTTTCCTCTTTTGTGAGTTGAAATGTTGATTTAGGGCAAAGTGTTGAAATTGAAGACCAAAATGAGAAAATAATGAGCTACAGGTTTGGGATTTTGTCATGCACCTAGATCTGAGTAGAATAAGTTGATTCGGATCTACCCTGTGAAAATGCCTTGAAAAAGAAAGGATCGTGGCACGACAACACGGTCCTTTGAATTTTTCAGACACCAAAAAGGGTTGTTTTGTCTCTATGAATAAAGCTTATTTTGAGAAGCACAAGTGTGGACCTATTTCCTGCACACAGAAAGAAAGGGAAAGAGGTTAGGAATAGGGGTTTGCCTAAGTGAAACCCTGGTTTGGAATAAACGTTGAATGAAATATTACAAATGCTTGAAATAAATGATGGAAAGGTATAGCTCAAATCTACAATGAGTGATGATGATGATTTTCTTCTTTAATGCAATCGCATATGTTGTAGGAAATGACATGAACATGACAAAACCCTAATCACACACACATGCTTGCAAATAAACGATGTAATATTGCTCCACAATGGATAGATGAAGAATACGCAGGCTTGGAAACCTCTAGAAATGCTTGACGATGAATGCTTCAATGGTTGAATGCTTGATTGCTTTAATGTAGTTCATGTTATGTCCACCTATCTCCTTTCCTTATTGCCAAGTTATGCCCGAATGAGAGGGGAAGACCTCCTTATATACTTTCCTATCGTCAAACATATTAATTTTTCAACATAGGCCGACATGGAGAAGAGATTGTCGCTCAAATTTTGGATAGGGCTTAGGGTTCAAATTAAGTCATAATTAGGGAGGACCATGACATGGCTCCATGGTCCCAGTGAGGACCAAGGCGCCATGCCCTAGTCCTACCCCAAATTGGGCCATCGTTAAGAAGTCCCAACAAGGTACAATATGAAAATATGATGTTTATTACATGGCAAAGGCACAAATAGACCTCAATCAAGCATGATGATGAGAACACTAAGGAGAGGGCCCTTAATGTGGTCAAAATTATGAAGGGTGCAATTTTAGGATGCTACATTTAGCCCCCACTTTAGCTGGAGTATGAGCTTACACCAATACTCACGATAAAGTAGAAGAAAGAGAGATGACGAAAATGAGGAATGCGGAGAAAAAACACAAGGAGTATAAGATATCGCTAATCTTGAGGAAACAAGTCCCCAATATTAGGATTTCAAATCACTCAAACATATGCAAGGGTACACAAAACAAGACAAAAATAAAAAGGCAAAAAAAGACAAAAGGGCACACAAAGGCAAAAGATACAAAAAGACACACTGCAAAAGCTAAGATCCAAAAACAAACAAGACCTCAAGTCAACTAGCTAAAGAGACCTCTATATAAAAATATCTCAACAACTAATATCATTCTTGAAAAATGTCATCTCATGAACACAAGAAATCAAATAAAAGAGCAAAGAAAGCATCATCCATGAACTATTAATAGAAAAATTATGAGTTCATGAGAAGAAGAAGAGGAATCATGAATACATGTTAGATGTGTTTATCCAGGTGATCCATGAGAAGAATGATGAGAAAGGGCATGTACTACTCACCCCTAGATGTGTTTATCTAGGCGATCCATGATTATAACAACCATGGTCTACTCATTTCTAGATGTATTTATCTAGGTAATCCACATTTGGGAGGAGAGTAGGAATAGTCTAGACCTATTCCACTACTTTCACTCATCCTCATGTATGTGTGCAAGTGGTGTTTGGTTTCAAGTGTATATTACCCCATTTAAGTGTTTATTTCCTTAAGTTTCAATTGTGCTTCAACCTATTTAAGACATGTAATGTAAATGCAAATACCAAGGGTGACTGTGTGTGCAAATGCCAAGGGGTTAATGGCAGATGCATGCTTGGTTTCGAGGACATCCCATGTAAGAGCTGTTAGGGTTTCAAGCAGATCTGAAGCAAATATGAACTAACAATTATATGCAGATTTAAATACAAAAGATAAAGAAATAAAACAGGACGCAGATAACATAGAGATTTAACATGGTTCACCCAGAATGGGTTACATCCACCATACACAGCCATCCAATCTTTCTTATTATCTAGCAAAAATAGTACATCAACCTTACAATGCCTTAAGCATCCCAACCACTTATAACATGCATTTTTAGGGCAACAATCAAAGTTGGCCTTTTTAAGGTTTTATTACAATGTCGGTTTTCATCAACAAAAATACCCCCAAAAAATTTTCTGATCAGTCACCACATTTCAACAATCTCCCACTTGGAGACTGATCAGGCTCCACACTGAACAAGAGCTTTCCTTTGGTTTTGGTTATGTGTAACCCCATTTAAGACATATATCAAATGTTGTTTCTAGTTCTGGATGTGAAGCATCTTTCTATAAGATTTTTTTACTTTGGTTCCGAGAATGAACACCTCGTTTAAGACATGTCAAAATGATATGAAAAAAGTGTTAGGTCCTAGAGACAACTGAGAGGAGGGGGAGGGGGGGGGGGTGAATCATTTTTCCAATAAATTCAACCAAAATTAACTTAACGAAAACTTAATGCTTAATACTAGTAAACCAAACTTTATGTCGATAGACAGTCTTAACAGTTAATTGCAATACCAGTAAATATTAATGTATGAAACAGAAAGAAAACAACATCCACACACATAACACCAATGTTTGTATGTGGAAAACCTGTAAGGGGAAAAACCACGCTGGGAAGTCTTGGGTAAATGCACAAAGATGGTGGTCAAAAAGCAGGGTATAAGTGGACACTTTATTTTTCTGAAATCAAGTGAACTTGAACTTGGAAGCAAAATTTGAAAGTCATCCACTCAAGATATGAAGATAATCAAAGAACAAATATTGTCGTACTCTAAATCTAGTTTCCAAACTACTAAACTTTTTCAAAATTGGATAATATTAAGGGGGTCAAATCCTTCGCGCATGAAAACCTGACCCTAATTTTTTTTGAAAAACATAACATAGTGTCTGACGTGCGCATCAAAAAAATCATAGTTAGATTTAGTATTTTGACAAATCATTTGGCAGAAAGATAGTTAAGAGTGAGCACTAAAAGATGTGTATTTTTTTGTAATTTTTTGTTGAGTATTTATTTTTTTATGATTTTTCCAATTGTGCACATCCTAAAAATTAGGTATCTGTTCGTGCGCGAAGCATAAGTTGCACTAAACAAATTGAAAATACAATTTTTTTTTAAATTGTAAAGAATCAAGTGCAATACAATAATATATAAAGTTTTTTAAATTTGGATATGTATATCAAAAATTATTCAAACAATGGTGCACCTATGTTTGTGAGAACTATGGAGACAGGTAAAAGAAATTCAATAATAATATGTTATTGTTGTTCAAATTGAAAAAACATTATATTGTTAGAAAGCTCAGAGGATGGGTGAAAATATGGTGGAAATTATAGAAATACCCACTTGATGAAGTGTAAACCTGATGATGAAAAAGTCGATAAACCAAGTTGATAAAATAAAACACATAAAAAATAAGAGAAATGGAGGGAAATCAAACTTCCTAACCATAGCTTTGTCATCCAAGCCTATTTCCAAGGCTAAACAATCAAAAGCACATACGAGGTACTTATGGTTTAAAAAGCATGTACGGGGTACTTATAGTGTAAGAAGCACGTATGCGCTTGTTTCCCTATAAACAACGCGTATGCGCTATTGTATAATATGATATTCTATATATAATATGCGTATATACATATAATATATGTAATATATAATATGTGTATAATATGATATTGTATATATAATATATTTATATACATATAATATATGTATATATATAATAGATTAAACATATATATACACATGTAAGTGTATTGTCTCCCCCTCTCAAACGCATACAAGGTGCCTCTCTCTCTCTCTCTCTCTCTCTCTCTCTCTCTCTCTCTCTCTCTCTCCCTTCCTCCATACCCCATCCCTCTTTTTTTTCTTCTCTCCCTCCCTCCCTCCATACCCCACTGCAATTGTGTCTGCACTTCTATAGAAGTAAGTGAAATTATTTCTTGTCTCCAACTTCCTCTTTGATTTTTATCATGTATGCTCTCCTAAGAAAATTGACTGATGGATTTGTGTGTGTATATTGAATAGGAGGAATAAGGTTTGAAATTTAACCGTGGGTGTATTACCGTGACAAACAAGGAAACCTGTAGCAATACTCTTCTCAAATGTGTTTTTAATGAGTAAAGCAGATGTGGAAAATAGTGTTAAAAAAGCAACATGATGAGTCAGAGTACCTGCAATATGTTTTTCAGAAGGAAACAATAGGTAGGAAGAGAAAGAGGGAGAGTAACACAGATGATGTCATGTAGAATGATAGTGGTGGGTATGCGAGAGTTCCCATGTTGTTACACAATGCCTGTCACCTAAAGAAATTAAAGTTTGTTGTATGCATGGCAGTAGTAGTATATGATGATCATCACTTGTCAAACAACTTGGAATGGTACATTCCCATGAAAGAAATCAAGTGTGTAATTCCTATAGTCACAATCGAAATTAGTCTTATAACCTTGCAAATTTAATAGCATCATATGTTTTAGAACTTAGGTAGTACTCTTAGGGTTAGGTCAAGGTCTTACACTTGTTTTTTAGCGAACACTCATTGTTTGTTCGCTTGGAGTCTCGATGACTGATGGATTTGTGTGTGTATATTGAATGGGAGGAATAGGGTTTGAAATTGAACCACGAGTGTATTACCGTGACAATCAAGGAAACCTGTAGCAATATTCTTCTCGAATGTGTTTTTAATGAGCAGAGTAGATGTGGAAAATAGTGTCAACAAAGCAACATGATAAGTCAGAGTACCTGCAATATGTATTTTAGAAGGAAACAATAGGTAGGAAGAGAAAGAGGGAGAGTAACATAGATGATGTCCTGCAGAATGATAGTGGTGGGTATGCGAGAGTTCCCATGTTGTTACACAATACTTTTCACCTAAAGAAATTAAAGTTTGTTGTATGCATGGCAGTGGTAGTATATGATGATCATCACTTGTCAAATAGCTTGGAACGGTACATACCCATGAAAGAAATCAAGTGTGTAATTCCTATAGTCACAATTGAGATGTCTTATAACCTTGCAAATTTAATAGCATCATATGTTTTAGAACTTAGGCAGTACTCTTAGGGTTAGGTCAAGCTCTTACACTTGCTTTTTAGTGAAGCCTTGTTGTTTGTTCGCTTGGAGTCTCATTGTATGATGTTCTATTCATAACTTTAAATTTAATATATCATTTTATTAGCCCACCATATGACCCCTTAGGTGTCATTAGAGGTCTTATTGTTTCCTAAGAGATCATATGGTGTCCTGTGACCCCTTAAGACCCGTCCTCTTTCCCTCCTCCCTACTCTCCCCCTCTCTCTCTCTCTCTCTCTCTCTCTCTCTCTCTCTCTCTCTCCCTCTCCCTTCCTCCATACCCCTTCTTTTCTCCCACCCCCCCTTCTCTCTATCTCCCTCCCTCTACCTCTCTCCCTCTCTCCACCTTCCCTCCCCCTCTTCTCTCCCTCTCTCCCTCCCTCTACCTCTCTCTCCTCTCCCCTCCCGCTCCCTCCCCCCCCCTCTCTCTCCCTCTCCCCTCTCCTCTCCTCTC
>NC_081407.1:752171750-752184250 GCF_030272615.1 Cryptomeria japonica | reverse complement strand
CCTCCCCCTTTGTATCTCTCAACTATCTCTCTTTCCTATTCTCTTCATTTTTTCCTCCCTCCCCAATCCCTTGTCTCTTCTCTCCCTCTCTCCTCCCCATTATTTCCCTCCCCCTCCCCCTCTCTCCTTCCCATTATTTCCCTCCCCTTGCCCCTCTCTCTCTCTCTCTTCCCCTCTCACAAGTGTATCTCTCACATTCTTGCCCTCTCTCCTTCAATCCCTTTCTCTTTCTCTCTCAAGTATCTCTCCCTCCCTCCCAAGTCAAACATAAGAGAGAAAGAGAGATCCCAAGTGACAGGGAGGAAGGGATGGAAAATGAGTAAGAGACTAGAGAGAGAGCCCAAGTGAGAGAGAGGGTGAGAGGAAGGGAAGGGTTGGGAGAGAGAGGTTAATTGAAAGAGAAGAAGAGACTAGAGATAGATAGAGCCCTAATGAGAGAAAGGGATGGACGAAGGGAGGGGTTAAGAGAGAGAGTTAAAGTGAGAGAGATGGAGAAAGGGAGGGGTTAAGAGAGGGAGACAACAACAGACAGAGGGAGGGAGGGAGGTATGGCTATCTGTCTCCCAAGTATCTCCCTCTCTTTTTCTCAACCCCTACCTTCTCCTCTCTCTCTTTCCCTCTCTCTCACTTAGGCTCTCTTCATAGTATATCTCTCTCTCCATTAATTTAGGCTCTCTTCCTACCTCCATCTCTCCCAATTGGTCTCTCTCTCTCTCATGTCTCTCACTCTCTTTCCATCAACCCTCTCTCCCTAAACCAAATCCTCTCTCTCTCTCTCTCCTTCGACCCCTACATTCATCCCCCTCTCTTTTCATCAAACTGCCTCCCTTTCTCTCTCTCTCACTCTCTCTCTTAGGTCTCTCCCTCTCTTTTCACCAACCCCTAACTCCCTCCCTCCATCGCTCTCACTTGAGCTCTCTCTTTTCTTCAACCCCTCCCTCCCTCTCTCATTTAATATCTCTCTCCACTAGATCTCTCCCTCTCTTCCCATCCCTTCCTCCCTATCTCCCTGATCTCCCTGATATATCCCTCTTTCAATCAACATCTCTCTCTCTCTCTCTCTCTCTCTCTCTCTCTCTCTCTCTCTATTCCTTCCTCCCTCCCTCTCTCTTTCCCTTTGACTCTCTCTCACTCTCTCTCTCTCACACTTGGGATCTCTCTATCCTTGGTATTTTTCTTTCTTTTCATCGACCTCTCTCTCTATCTCTCTCCTTTCCTAGTATTTGCCTTTATTTCCATCAACCATAGAGATAGAGATAGATAGAGAGAGAGAGAGAGAGAGAGAGAGAGAGAGAGGTGTAGAGAAGGATGGAGAAAGAGAGTGAGAAAGAGAGGGAGGAAGGTAGGGGTTGAGGGAGAGACTCAAGGGAGAGAAATCCCAAGTGCAAGAGAGGGAGGGAGGGAAAGAGAGTGGGAGAGAGAGAGATAGAGATAGAGAGAGAGAGAGGTTGAGGAAGAGAGAGATGGGATGAATATAGGGAAAGAGAATGAGAGACAATAGAGAGAGAATCCTGATATGAGCATGCTGATTACTAAAATTTGACTATCTAAAATTTATATGAATACTCTAAAAACTAGAATTTTCACTATAACTCCTAGAGATATAGAACCACTCTCAAACATCCAGATAATATATACATAAAATATAACTTATACTTAAATGCTATATTGTATGTATATATTCAGAGAGAAAGAAGCTGGAAGAGAAGGATAAATTTCAATTTTCAAATTGAAAATGCCCTTGTCAAAATGCAAATGCATTTGGTGCTCGCCTTATTTAGCATGCACCCTATTTGGCATGCACCAAATAGATTTGGAATTCCCAAACCTTAGGTTCGACACAACAAGGCTATTTGGTGTGCACCAAATAGGATGCATGCCTTATTTGGTGTGTGCCAAAGGGCTTGATGGGGGCCAAAAACAAATTTGGCACCTTTTTGGTCCCCCATCTTGGTGCACTCGCCCACATGACCTATCAAATCTCACTAGTCTCATATTTACTAATCATAACCCTCTTGTTGTCATCATTTTTGTTCAAAGAGTTTCATTATATTATAGTCCTTTAAAAATTTAGTCATTAAGGTGGTTTTTGATTTGGTATTTATATCATATATTGAAACATCAATGACATCTTAAAATTCATGGAATGATTATATGTTTTGAGAAAATTAAGAATCAAATGACTTTTCTTGAAGTCAAATTTTAAAATTTAATATACAATTATATAACTTATGTAAATTGCATATCAATATCTACCTTATGAAAAAATAAAATATAATATTCTCTAATTAAATTTTAATAGTTTTTTGAATTAGTCAATGTCCTCTAATTTCTATGAAAACTATAAAATACAAAAGTGGGACTCACCAACACTTAAGTAATTCTTAATAATTATTCAATGACCAAAACTTTATAGTCACTTTGTAAACAATAAATTTATTAATTTTAAATAAAAAATTAATTTTTATATTTTTATTCAATACTTTTTTTTTTTTTGGAGTTCTCAAGGTAGAAACAAACTTCATGGGTATTAGAAAATTGGAAATTTTGAGTAATCTATATAATACATATTATATCTATACCATTGGTTCCATCCTAAATAATAAATTTGTTACAATTGTGTAATAAATTATAGCTACAAATATGCATTAAATATTGCACTTGAGATGGTTGCAAACTTATTGTTCCTTTTTTTTAGTTAAAAGTACATGACAATAACATTTTAACTAGTTACTTTCCTTATTGGTAATCTCACCTATTCTCTATGAAATAAAATAGAAAACAATTCATCACATGCATCTAAACTACTCTTCCTAATCATTCCATCATATCAATTAGACAAGAACAATAAATATCTTTCAAAAATGAAAATGATCTCTCCAATGGTGGTTGAGGTTTTCATGAACTTCCATTAATCTCAACTATAAATCATGACCTTAACATTTGTTACAATGTATGTGCATTGTTTCTGACATAACTTTATTTTGAAAGGATCATTTGCATGCTTCTTCCACTTTCTAATGATATATGGTTATATTATTTTAATATATTATTGTATAATATCCTACACTTTTTCAGACTATGAGATATCAGTTGTCAAGAAAATATAGCCATAGCAAAAAATCAAATAAATGTAAATAATAATTATATAGTTAATTAATTCAATTAAATTATTAAATAAATATCAATTGAGCTAATTAAATTCCCAAGCAAGATATAGATGGTTTACCTAGCTCAAGCTCAAAAAAAAAGTAGAGAGTAGAAGTGAGCCAGGAAGGAGAGGCACAATGATGAAATATTTAAAAGGGTTGATGTTCTAGAGAAGTTGGATGAGTTTCATGAAGAACTTGTTGAGATGAGTGTAGGAAAATAACCTTAGAGTTTGGAGCTTCCAATTGAAAAATATGTTGGCATTTGCATGAAGATTTGATTAATGATGTGTTATGTTGTCATTAATGTCAATTAATTGGTAATGATATTGTTGATATTTTCTTGTAACCAGTAGGAAGAGCTTTGTGAAGGATATTGTAAACCGGTGTAAAAGGTTAAACACTATCTATGTAATGTAATGGGTAAACCCTACCAGTTGTTTTTGTTAAACCCTAACTGATTAAGGTTGTTGAATTGGTTATGTTGGTTTATGATCTGATGTTGAGGAGTAATGATGGTGATACGTATGATCATTGTATAAAGACAAGTTGAAAATGTTTTTGGCATGTTTGTTTGTCTAGGGAATGTGCAAAGTGTATTGCATCTAATAGAAAGCACATGATGAGTTACTGAGCTCAATGAAGTGGTAATCAAGGAGCAGTTGAAGTTTTCTTGATTAATGTTTAGAGATTGCTATCTAATCCAATGGTCATACTTGAATTGAATTTTTTGTAATCTTCATGAGAGGATTATACTTTTGTTGTGTTACCAACCTAATTGAGTTGTTTATAAGGTAGACGATGTTGTTTAGTTGAAAGAGTTGGTAGAAATCAGCTGAGTGTGTGGCTGTCAAACTAGAATATGAGTCTATAGTTTGAGTAAAGGCAAATAGAAGCTTAAAATGATATGATCAAGCAACTGTAGTTCTATTCAGATAGATCAAGAAAACTCCTATTGTTTTCTAACAGTTACAATAGAATTGAAATCCCCTAACCAGGTAAGCTCTAACAAGGTTGGTTAGTTATTAAATCCTCTAACAAGGCGATCCATTAGATTGGATTTTCAAATCCTCTATTGAGGTTACTCCTTACAAGGTACTTGCTTCTAACAAGGCATTTGTAGTCAATCCCTTAACCAGGTGATTTCCAATAGGATCATTTATTAACAGGACTTTTGTAAAAGCTTTAATAGGCCTGGCTCCTAACAAGGCAAACTTTAGAAGAGTTAATATATTATCTTGTGAGTCCCATCTCATCATGATTTTTACCAATTTTGGGTTTCTACATTAAAAATACTTGTGTCATGTGGTGAATGTTTTTGTGCTTATGATCTTATGGTTGATTTGATTAACTACTTAACTATTTTTGATAAGGCATGATAACTAGAAGAATTGAGAAATGAAGTATGTTGACATATGATAAGCATTTGAATGTTTACAAGTTGCTGTAACAGTCAACTGGTTTTCTTATGAGTATTGATCTTGATAGTGGTATTTCATTGATAAGTTTACTTTGTGTGATTGAGATTGAGATTGGAAAGTTTGTATTAGTTTTTTTATTTACTTATTCACCCCCCCCCCCAGTAATCATCTAGATACTTATTCTTTCATCATACCATCAATTAGTATCAGAGTGCTTTAGGTCCTCTAAGATCTAAGCCTAACAATTTGAGGAAAAGATTTATTAGATCATGATGAAGAAGGAAGGTCCAAAGTTTAACAGAGAAAAGTATAGGATATGGAGTGACAGAATGAAAATTTACATCCAAAGTCTGGGAAGTCAGTATTGGGATCATGTAGATACTAAGTATATTGCACCCACTAGGATTCTAGCTGATGATCAAAAGAAAGAACATCAAGAAAATCATCAAGTAGTGGAGGCTATTATCAGTTCGTTGTCTAATGCTGAATATGTAGATGTTCATGGTCTTGAAACTACATACGAGGTATGGAAAAAACTTGAAGAGCTTTATAGTGGTGATGAACATGTTAATATTGCCAAAGAGGAGAGTCTAAGAGGAAAGTTTGATGACATGAGGATGACTGAAGGTGAGAATATCCAGTAGTATGGTCAAAGGATAAAAGACATAGTTAGTGAAATTGAGAGTGCAGAAGGGAAAGTGGAAGATGCCATAGTGATTAGTAAGGTACTGAGAAACCTGCTCCTGGTCTACGCTATTTGAGTTGCAGCTATTCAGGAGCTAAAGACCATTGAAAAAACTAAGGTAACTCTTGACTCCATCATTGGCAAGCTTATTACTTTTTAATTAAATGGTTATGATGGTAGTATACAGAAATCTTAGTCTGCATTTAGAGCTTCTATTTCTAACCCATCTGTGAGAAAAAGTAGAGATACTAGTCATGGTTATGAATCCAAATCTAGCAGAGATGATGATGATGATGAAGACAGTTTAGTGGAGCTTCAAGCATTGTTGGCAAAACGGTTGCCTAGAGGCACTCGTAAATATAGAGGTAAATTACCTTTAAAATGTTTTGCATGCAACAAGATTGGCCACATCACTGCTAACTATCCTAATGGTGAAAATGAACAAAAGAGAGACAAATTCAAGAAGTATAAGGGTAAAGGCAAGAGAGATTGTCTTAGTGTTATTGATAGTGGTATTATTGATGAAGAATCTGATGGTGATGCTAATGAAGATATTGTGTTTGTAGCTATTAAGGAAGAAATATCAGACCAGAAGGCATTAGTGTCCAAGATGGATAACTCTGATGATTGCATCATAAATAGTGGTTGTTCACATCATATGACCAGTGATCAGAGAAAACTTCTTTCCTTGAAGGAATTTGATGGCGGTGTTGTTAGATTTGGGAATGACTCGCCCTGCATGGTTAAAGGTAAAGGAGTTCTTTCTCTTAATGGGAAGAGTAGTGTAGATGATGTCTACTAGGTTGAAGGTCTAAAGAAAAATATTTTGAGTGTGGCACAACTCAATGACAAAGGATACCCATTAGAGTTTAAAAATGGTATGTGCAAAATCTTTGACAACAAAGGTGAATTGATTGCAACCGGGAAAAGAACTAAAGGTAACCTATTTCACCTTAATTCTTAAGTTAGCAACTATTTTATAGAGAAAATAGATGATAGATGGCTTTGACATTAGATATTTTGTCATATAAACTTGATAACATTGTTAAAGTGAGTAAGTCCAAGATAGTGAGAGGTTTGACTTAGTTAGACAAACCAGTTAATTCTCTTTGCAAAGAATGTTAGTTAGGAAAGATGATTTTTTCAACTTTCAAGAGCAAATCCTTTTCAGGGGAGCACTTGTTAGATTTGGTTCATATAGATCTTTTTGGACCATTGAGAACAAAAAACATTCAAGGTGACAGATATTTTATGATTCTCACTGATGATTGCTTAAGGATGATGTGGGTCACATTCTTGAAGGATAAGACTAAAGGTTTTAGTAAGTTTAAGGCATTCAAGGCCTTAGCTGAGAAAGACAACGATAAGAAGATAAAATGTCAAAGGACAGATCAAGGTGGTGAATTTACTTGTGAGGAATTCACTAGGTATTATGAAGAGAATGGTATCAAATGATAACTTTCTACAACAAGGACACCACAACAGAATGGTATCATAGAGAGGAACAACCAGTCAGTTGTTGAAGCTGCTAGGACAATGTTGATACAAGGAAATGTAGCAAAAACCTTTTAGAGAGAAGCTGTTAGCAAAATTGTCTACGTAATGAATCGAGTTGTGGTAAAGAGAGGTAAGGAAAAGACTTCTTATGAATATTGGTATGGAAGATCACTTGATGTTAGCTATTTTAAGATATTTGGAACCAAATGTTTTATTAAGAGAGGTGATTACATTAGCAAATTTGAGGCTAAGAGTGATGATGGTATATTCCTTGGCTAGTCCACCAAGAGTAAGGCCTATAAACCTTTTAACAACCAGCCATAGAGAATTGTTGAGAGTGTCGATGATCAAGTGGATGAATTTCCAGAAGTCTCAGAAGGAACCAGTTCAGAGAAAAAGGATGAAGATCCTTGCATTTTGTTTTTGAGAACTAGTGATGATAGTAACATATATCTCAAGTTTGAAGGAGATGAAATATTGGTGAGTGAAGTATTTGTTGATGATATCATATTTGGAGGTAATGATGTCATGAGCAACAGTTTTGCAAATGAAATGAAAAATGAGTTTGAAATGTCTTTAGTAGGGGAAGCAAAAAATTTCATAGGCTTGCAGATACAACAAATGAAGAAGTATTTTCATTACATAGTCTAAGTATGTGAAAGAGGTTTTGAAGACATTTGGCATGAGTGACTGTAAACTAGTTGGGACACCAATGGTTACAAGTTGCAAGTTGTCTAAGGAAGATGAATCTAAGTCTATTGATGAGAAGGAATATAGGTCAATGACTGGAAAATTGCACTATGTTGTTCACAGCAGACCAGACATAGCTCACATGGTTGGCATAGTTTCTAGATTTCAAAAGAATCCTAAGGAAACACATCTGATAGAAACTAAGAGAATCTTTAGATACCTGAAAGGTACTGTTGACTATGGGTTATGGTATCCATATGGAGGAAATTTTGATTTAAAGGTATACATAGATGCTGATTGGGCAGGAAATGTTGATGACTAGAAAAGTATAACTGGTGGAGCATTTTTTCTTGGAGGAAGGCTTGTTTCATGGAGTAGTAAAAATCAGAGTTGTACTTCACAATCTATTGTTGAACCTGAGTATGTTGTAACTTATATGAATTGCACATAGGCTATTTGGATGTGACACATTTTGGAAGGTTTTAAGCTGAAGATTTCAGAACCCATAAAGATTTTATGTGATAATAAAAGTGCCATAAATATTTCCAAGAATCCTATTTTGCACACACGAACCAAGCACATCGAATTGAAGTATCATTTATTGAGGGAAAAAGTGTAGAGCAAAGATGTTATCTTAGAGCATGTTTCTACTAAGGAGCAGCTTGCAGATATTTTTACCAAACCTATACCTAAGACTTCATTTGAGTATCTTAGAAGTCAACTAGGGGTTGTACCCCTTCATGAGGTTAGTTGAGCATGATGTTGACTGCATCAATCTCTGAACTACTTGTTGAATTTTACAAGGATTGGTGTAGTAGTGGATGTATTCCACAAGGGGAGCACCAAGTTGTAGTATGTTGTTGATGTAAAGTGAATATTTGAAATTACATGTTTTACTTTCAATTTGGCATTGTTGTTAGAGGGGGAGAAGAATTATGTGATTATGTGAAGGAAAACTAGTAACAGGCTGAAGACAGAGAGAGCATGTGAATACTTGGCAATGTAAACCAGGATTCCTATTCACAATCACAACAACAATCAATACCAAAGGGGGAGATTGTTGGCATTTACATTAGGATTGAATTAATGATATGTTATGTTGTCATTGATGTCAATTAATTGGTAATGATATTGCTGATATTGGTGTTATTGTTTATATTGTCTTGTAACTGGTAGGAAGAGCTTTGTGAAGGATATTGTAAACCGGTATGTAAGTTTGTAAGGAGAATATGTAACCGGTGTAAAAGGTTAAACCCTATCTATGTAATGCAACTGATAAACCCTACCAGTTGTTTTTGTTCAACCCTAACTGATTAAGGTTGTTGAATTAGTTATATTGGTTTATGATCTGATGTTGAGTAGTAATGATGGTGACATGTATGATCATTGTATGAAGACAAGTTCAAAATGTTTTGGTGCGTTTGTTTGTCTAGGGGATGAGAAAAGTGTATTGTATCTAATGCAAAGCGCGTGATGAGTTACTCAGCTTGATGAAGCAGTAACCAAGGAGCAGTTGAAGTTTTCTTATTTAACATGTAGAGATTGCTATGTAATCCAATGGTCATACTTGAACTGACTTGTTTATAATCTCGATGAGAGGAATAGATTTTTTTTGTGTTACCGACCTAGTTGATTTGTTTATAAGATCGATGATGTTGTTTAGTTGACAGAGTTGGCAGAAATTAGTTGAGTGTGTGGTTGTTGAACCAGAATATGAGTCTACAGTTTGAGTAAAGGCAGATAGAAGCTTAAAAGGATCTAATCAAACAAGTGTAGTTCTATTCAGATAGATCAAGAAAACTCCTATTGTTTTCTAACAATTACAACATAATTGAAATCCTCTAACCGGGTAAGCTCTAAGAAGCTTGGTTACTTATTAAATCCTCTAGCAAGGTGATCCATTAGATTGGATTTTCAAATCCTCTACTGAGGTTAGTCCTTATAGGGTACTTGCTTCTAATGAGGCATTTGTAGTCAATCCCTTAACTGGGTGATTCCTAATAGGATCAGTTCTTAATAGGACTTTTGTAAGAGCTTTAACAAGCTTGGCTCCTAATAGGGCGAACTTCAGAAGAGTCCATATATTATCTTGTGAGTCCCATCTCATAGTGGTTTTTACCTATTTTGGGTTTCCACGTCAAAAATACTTGTGTCATGTGGTGAATGTTTTTGTGGTTATGATCTTATGGTTGATTTGATTAACTACTTAACTATTTCTGATAATGTATGATAACCGAAAGCATTGAGAAATGAAGTATGTTGAGATATGATAAGCATTTATATGTTTACAAGTTTAATATTTTTTACTGTTAAGTTGTTGTAATAGTCAACCAGTTTTCTTATGAGTATTGATCTTGACAGTGGTATTTCCTTGATAAGTTTACTTTGTGTGATTGAGATTGAGATTGGAAAGTCTGTATCAGTTTTTCTATTTACTGATTCATGTCCCCTCTCATTAATCTACCAGATACTTATTCTTTCATCATACCATCAAAATAGACTAGTGATCTCCCCAATATTCTTTAGGAGGGATGCATGGACACTATGATGGATACAAATATTTCTCTTTTGACTTTAGGTGAAGTCGAGGAAAGTGGTGACATGGAAATAATACCTATTCTAAAGGAATCTAATGAAAAGGATAAGCCTTTAGAGGAATCATAATATGAGGTCAACTTAGGAAAAGTTATCTCTCATATTTTGGGAATTCAACAAAAAATTCTCAAGAAAAGTGTCATAGAGAAGACTTCTAATTTGGCAAGAGAGAAAGACCAGGAAAAAGTGAAGCTAGTCAGAGAGACTTTTGCTTAATAAGGGTATAAAAATGATTGTTCTCTCATAGAATCTTAAGGGTATGAATAAAATCCTTGGACAAAAGGATATTCGAGAGCGGATCTAGATTCATTCTCAAGATATAGTTTTCATCTAATAAGCTATGATTTTTGTGGAAGGTATGAAAATTTTTGCCTCTAAAGTTTGGGCTAGAGGCTAGTGCCAGTGTATTATGGTAGTTGGTAATTCGAGTGGTGTAGTTTTCTTCTTGGACTCATGAAAGATAGTGCCAGTGTGTTGGATCTCAAGTAGATTCTCTCTGACCATGCTTTCTTGTGGTTTGGATACTAGTGAGGTTAATCTTCTCACTAATGTGTATGCTTCATCTGATTTAATGGAAAAAAATTTCTCTGGTCACATATTAGAATGGTTAGATCCCTAGATCCTTATTTCCCTTGGATTTTGGCTTAGGATTTCAATGCAGTCCTAACTTTGGAGGAAAAGAGAGGTGGGATTAGTAGATTGGAAGAATATTCAAAGATATTGAGAGATAACATTTATTCCTAGAACTTGGTTTATATACAACCATCTAATGGTTTATATACTTGGAACAATAGAAGAATGGGCGATGAAGCTATTTATGAGGGGCTTGATAGGTTTCTTGTTTCTAGCTACTATGTTGGTGATAACTAGACTACTAGCTCAAATATTTTGGAATGGAGAGTCTCAGACCATTGGTCGATCAAATATTCTATTGTGTTCTTTGGTACCTCCAAAAACCCTCCTTTTAAGCTCTAATTAATGTGGCTCCATGTCTCTTGTTTACAAGATGTTGTTGTTGAGTGGTGGATTAAGGGGAAACCAACTTTTGGGGCAACTATGTTTTCTTTTACAAAGTGACTTCAATTTGTGAAGTACATATTGAATTTATGGAATAGGAAATGTTTTGGAAATATTTTCTTGGCTAAAGTTAATACCCAATCTCACTTGGATGAGATTACTCGTGAAACTCGGGATTAGGGTCTCATTGAGGATTTATTCCATCACAAAGCTAAAACTATTAAGGACCTACAAGAACAAGAATTTAGAGATGAAATAGTTGGGAAACAAAAGTCTCATGTGGAGTGTCTTTAGGAGGGAGATAAAAACACCACTTTTTTTCACAACTCTACTGATGAAAGATGGAAAGCCAATCTTATGACATCTCTAAACTATTTGAATGGGAGTCAATTATCTTCTAAGAGATAGATTTCAAATGAAGTTGTGTATTACTATTCTTCTTTTTTTATTAAGGACACCCCTATGGATGAGAAGGAGGAGAGTCTTATTTTAGATTGCATCCCTCCTTTGGTCTTGAATGAGATGATTTTTTTATTAATCAAACCAACCACCATAGATGAATTGGAGAGGATGTTATTCCAAGTGAAGAAGGGTAGCCCCCCAGCCTAGATGGCCTTCCTCTGGAATTTTTCTAGGAATACTAGGATATAGTTATGATGGATCTCTTGGAGGTGATTTTGGAATCTCAAAGAAATATTTCACAACCCTCCTTTATCACCTTTGGATTTAAAATACAAACTATATTATATTTTTTGATAAACTATTTAAATGATTGAATGAATATTATAAAAGGATAAAATAATAAAACACACACACACACACATACATGGAAAATATACACTTTTCTTAATTATTTATTTAGTTTTCCTCATCCAATTATGGCACATGTTGTAGGAAGAATAAGAAGCTTCTAGAGGATTCTCCACCACCTTGCATGTAACTCCTCCCACTAAGTCTAATCAATTTGCATGAAGTCCAAAATTGGGAAAGAATCTCTTTTTTTTAATTAAAATTATAGATAGTGGAATAGAGGGATTTTACTTATAAATGATATACAAGTTTTCAAAGATGGGAGTTGGTTAGTCCATAGAGAAATTCTTCTCTCAAGAAATTCTTTTTGTAGTCATATTTCATTTTTAGAGCTAAGATTGCTTTGGAGGATTTCTTTCAAGTTTGAAGGATCAAGGGAGGCTAATTAAAGGATTCATAGGGGATTCTACATCAATTGCAAGCATCCAGGTTCTTTTTATTTACTTTTATTTTATTTTGAATCATGCATCTTGTTCTTGTTGCGAATTAGAATTAGATCAATTGTTTCAATTTCTTGAGAGGAATTAGATCAAATTGTTTTTCTTGATAAGAACTAGATAAATTTCTTACTGAAGAACTAGATTAGATCCATCTTTATTTCCTCCCTCTAAATTCATCTCTCTAGTTTTTCGAATA
>NC_081407.1:752069250-752169250 GCF_030272615.1 Cryptomeria japonica | reverse complement strand
GAACGGGATAATATTTTTTTTAAATACTAACTAAATAACATTTAGTTCGCTAACACGAATGCACTATGCAATTATGGTTTTAACTATGTTTAAAATAATCTTCATCTACTAACTTAAATAACAGGAAATAAATTTAAGATTAACTATGGATCAAAATAGACTAGCTTATTGTCGCTCAATCTATTTAATTTTATAATTAGATATCAACTTTATAATATATAGTTCATAAATAATCAAGCTATACAAAATTTAAAATAAATAATAATTTATTAATAATTATTTCATGAATACTTAAACCTATTTAAGTTAGACATAATTATTAAGTTCATTAATAATCAGTTCATGGACTTCTCATCAAAAATAAATTTAAAATAAATAAGGACTTTACTAATATCTAGACAAGTCGACTTACTTAAATTTAAAGTCTAATATTGCTTCATTATAATTGGATTCATAGCATTTCAATTCTCTTTGAAAAATTAAAATTAAATAATACCACCATACATATATATAAATATGAATAATATTATACAAATATAATATTAATATATTTTAAAACATAAATGGGTTTACCCATGCAAACCCTAGCCCTTATATTATTCTATAAATTTAATCCCCTTCTTCTTTTTTTAATATTCACTCTTTACTTATTTACCCTGGACCGAATCGGGCTAGGGTTTCATTCTTTTTTTTTTTTTTTGTTTGGGTGGTAGGGAAAGTCGGGCGGCAGCCAAGGCGAAATTCGCCGAGTTTGTCACAGGGAGGCGGCGGTAGTTTCTTTTGCAAAGGGCCGAAGTGAAGGGGACTGGCTCCCCACAGAGACGGTGGTGCTGTCATTGTGGGTCGCCACCCATAATGGAGGTCGAGGCCTCCCACTGTGGGTTGTAGCCCATAGCAGCAGTTGCGGCCGCCGCTGGGGAGCCTGCACCTATTGTGGTAAAGGGCTGCCCTACGGGGAAAAACCATAGGGGCCGAGCCCTAAACAAACCTTTAAATTTTATATATATATATATATATATATATATATATATATATATTTTAATTTAAAAACCAAAAAAATTAAATCGCTAGTTATTTTAATTAATTTTTTTTTTTTAAATATAAATATATTATATATATATATATATATATATATATATATATATTATTAGCATTTTTAACCCATGCAGACATAAATACATTTTCCTTTCGGGTGATCGTTATTCTGTTCATTTTTTTTTTGTTATTTTTTTTTTTAAATTTTTAAATCGAAAGCCAAAATACTTTATTTCTAAAACATAGATGCATTATATTAAACTTAAATGTATCTTCTACATGCAGTAACTGGCTGAATTAGATTAATTTTTTTTTTAAACAGCAAAAATAAACAACTTAAGATTTTATATTAACTAGATGGAATTCCTATTTCGATACTAGCTTTCTGAGAGGAATGAAAGAATAATTTCCAAAACGTTATTGTACTTTATTGTTTTACGAAAAATAGAATTATAAAATTTATTTTTAATCTACAATATGCATGCAAATCTAGTTAATGCCTTTCCTATTTATTTTTATTTTAAATGCCTAAAAATGGAATAAATTTCCTGCTATACTATTTATCATAACACATCGGATTTTTTTTTTTTTTTCTGAACTTAAGGAATACTAATCTAGGAATACATTATTCTTTTCTGCAATAAATACTTTTACTAATTCTGCAATTTCTACTACAACTGAATAGATATTTTTATTCAAAATCTAACAACAACTACAAGTCAACTTTCTGTAATTAAAATGAATACATATTCACAGATAAAAGAAAAACAAAAAATTAAATAAAATTGATTTTCATATTACAATGACTATTGCATGCAATTCAAAGGTATTTCTTTTCAATTAGAAGATATGGATGTATCTAGCTTTTTTCAATCCTAAAGATATTCTGCAAAATTTACAAGATGTTTCTTTATTTAAATATAATAACAAATCTCATGTCTATATTTCAAATTTACAACTTGCCTCTCATTTCAACAAATGTGGGTATATTTCTCCTTTTAAAACTAATAATTATAACTGCACATAAATTTTTGCAACAATAATTCCTGCAACTTTTCACTTGTCCTATTCTTTTCTCCCGACAATCCTGCATAATAAATCACAAATATGACCATGGAGTGCTCACCTCCCAGCCTAGGCTAACTGGTAGCCACCCTTGAGCTCAGAGAACCAAGCCCTAGATGGGTAACAAACATGCAAACACATAGAAGATAGAAAACACACAGATTTCAAACACACTCCCAACATGGCTACACTGCACCACACTTTGGTGATGACCTTTTCAAGGGTGGTAGTGGACCAATACCCTGAGGAGAACTGCAAATACGGAAAACATGTAGCCACCTCATGGCACAACAAATACATCAAGAATTTCAACCCCTTATTCCTTATGCCCCCCAAGGCATTCTAGCCTTATATCCCTCCTTATGACCCCCATTGCACAAACAGGCCATGCAGCAAGGGTCACACAAAAATCCCTTGTGATCGCTCTCATAACAAGAGTCTCTCACTCGAGGGTTGTCACTGCTACCACCCACAAGATCCTCCTCTCTCCCAAGAGTAAGAGGTCTTGAAAAACTCCCAAAAACACATACAAAACAATATACAAAAATACCAAGTGAAATTTCCAAAAAGGACATACAAGAAAACAGATTTCTTACACCAGCATACTTTCGAACACATGCAAAAAAAAGAAGTCATTTTAAGAATAATGAAACCAACCTTAATCTTCCCAAAGGTAGGATAGTATTTGAGGAAGAGCTGCCCAATTCCACAGATCTTTTTCTTCTATCCTTAGCCAAATTTTACTATTCAAATCTATTCTATTCTTTTCCAAAAAATTTCTCCTCTCTCCAAAAAATGGAGAGTGGGCGATTACCCTCGAATTTTCAAATTCTTGCTTAAGAAGCTCATTCTCTCAGTTCTCACAAGTTTCTAAAAACTAAAGAGGAAGGTAAGACAGAATGGGAAGGAGAACTCTCATTCGAATAGGAAAGTTTACAACTAGGTTCAAACTTCTAATTTCAATTTTCGCACAACTCAGAAAAGCCAAATTTTAGAGTGTCTAAAAGGTCACTTAGGAGTAGAAACTTGCCTAAAATTACCCCTAACCCTTAGGTATACATTATGGGCTTTAAGAAACCCTATTAAACTACCCCTAGGTGTTCATTTAACCCATTTTAAATGCCTCTAATGTTTATTTGCGGGTCAAACATATGTTGACCTCTCCAAGGATTCTTTTCCCAAGGAATTTATGACATCATGTTACATTAATTGAAAAAGCTATAGTTGAACACTTTTCCACCAAGAGACAAAAATAAAACATTTAAACATAAATCCACACATGTGTCAAGTGACACAAATAAGACACTTTTACAATTTAAAATATGAAATCGTCTCTTGTGGATTTTACACAATAAATTTAAATAACACTTAACACACATGCAACATATACTGTTATGAATAAAATACAACACAAACGGGATGTTGTCTCTCCAAATAGACAACCCCTAGCTTACAAACATACATAAGTCTAGGTTTGGTTCTCTGTAAATTTCCATGGTCACATGGATAACTTCCTGTGCATCTCAATTTACACATTAGTACTTTCAAATATCCACATCTAATATAATTCAAAGGAATAATAATACACATCATCACTTGCATACAATTTACATCTGAACAAATTAAATACAACTTTTATCCAAGCAATTTCACATAAGCAATTCATCTTAATTCTCATAAACTTAAACATACATCAAAATTCTATTATCATAGTAAAGTCCTGCAAATTCAATAATGACATCTATCATTGCAATATCATCTTATCTAACAATCATGTACTATTCTCTCTCATAAAGCATATAAGTGAATCATCAAAATATAGCAATGTTATCCAAACCCTAAAATCATATAAGTTCTAAGTTTCAAAATGCATCAAAATAAAGTATCCATAATAGTCTAAATATAAAATCCACTCAAATGTCAGACCGAGTTGAGGTGAGGCCTCGCATAATTCATGTTAATATGATTGAATCAATCACTATTTTTAGATTTGGTTAATCATGCACTCAAGTTGCACCATTATTATATCATGCAAATTTCTTGTAGATTAACTACTTTTACTGACATTATTACCTCCATGCAAGTACGCATGCATTCATCAACATGCAAGTTTTTCATATGCAAGTTATATTTCAAGTTATTGGTTTTATTCTACGTAATTCATCAAGTAGTTATTCAATCAATTAAAATTATGCATTGTTTTCAAGCATGATGTTTTCATAGCTTCTTGGTTAGAAAACTAAATAAAGGAAGTTGGAAAACCAAAACCAAGTAGCATTCAGTATATACTGTGCCTCTGGGTCACGCTTACAGGTAATGTCATTGTGTTGAACTACTATACTTAATGCCTAATAAAGCTACATAAACGACATCTATGGCATCATCCCTATAAATCATCGGGGAGTAATAAGGGACACTTGGAAGTTAAAATCCAAGGGGCAGGTAATCCCTCTTGGATCGATAATCTAATAATTTAATTTTTAAATGATTTTTCATCCATTGAGATAAACCATAGTAAACCTCGTTTAAGGTTGGTTAAGTAAAATGCTTTTATGAAATTGATTTTTTTAAATCTTGAAGAGATATTCGTGATTGACAATTTGGTCAAGGGTGGCGTTCATGATAGGTCTTAGGATGTAGTTGTTAGGCCACAAACAATAGGCCATCTTGAGCCTTTGTTTAAGTCCTACCATCAGGGGTAGCAACCGCAAAGAAATAGTCTGGGACATTGACCCTAGAAAGGGTTGCGTACTCACTAATCAATTTACATCAAACCATAGAATAGAAAATAGAACTACATACTTTACGCCTTGATCCCTTTCTAAAGCAGGTATGTAGGCAGTCTTGGGACAGAGTTGCCCCTCGTACTCAAGCATTCATGGGTGGGGTCTAGGCTTGGTAAAAGAAAGATTGAGTAATAATCCTAATTTGAAAGAGAAGATAATTAGATTTGAAAAAGTAATTCAATGCATACTTGGAAGGAATCCTGTATGGATTTGCTTGACTTCCCAAGGCTTTAAGCCAAATTTTGAGTTGGAATTCAAGCTTGTATTATGTTATTTAATTACTCCTAAGGATGGAAACCTCGCTGCACTTCAATTAGAAGAGTGTAGTACTTAGTGAGTGGCTCAGGAACCAAATGGTCCCAATGAGTCTAAGTCTCTGGCCAAAGGACCTCCTATCCCGATTGGATAGATGCCTACCCCATATGGGTAGATGCCTATCCCATATTGGATAGATGAAATCTTATGCCTACCCCATGTGGGTAGATACCTACCCCATATGGGTAGATGCCTATCTCATATTGGATAGATGAAATCTTATGCCTACCCCATATGGGTAGATGCCTATCCCATATTGGATAGATGAAATCTTATGTCCCATATGGACAAATGCCTAACCCGTATGGTTAGATGCTCATCCCGGATGGATGAATGCCTAATACAAATGGATGGATGCCCAAAGTATGCAATTGAATCAAACACAATGATTAAATCAAACAAAAAAAAAGAAAGTTCAATTTTGTTGAGTTAATTATGGTGGGTTATTACATGTGGTATCAGAGCAAAGGTTCAAATCTAGGCCTTGTGCTATCTTCAATTTATACAACTAGGGGAATGTTTTGCAATGGTAGAAATTAAATTTTAAAAATATTAAATCAAGAACTAACTACATAATCCAACTTTCAAGTAAAACCTTAGAATGGCTAGGGAAGTAACTAAGTATTTGCCAAGGGCAAGGATACAATTTCCTGAGTTTGAAACAAGGGTAGACCTCTATGTGGCACCCCTAGGATTATATGATGTAATTATTGGAATGAGTTGGTTAACCGACCATCAAGCTAATGTAGATTGCTATAACAAAATTGTTGAATGTTTGGATGATGGGGGTAAAAGGTCAAAATCCAAGGAAAGTTTAAACCCATTAATATAGAAATCATATCAGCCATGCAAATAAAGAAGGAAAGAAGAAGAGGAGGCCAAATCTATATGGTTGAAATTGATGAAGGAGAAGAGGAAAATGCACCAACCTTTGAGAATACCCCTTGCTTAAAAGAATTCAAGGATTTTTTTCCAAAAGAATTACCTGGCTTACCCCCTAAAAGGAAGTTTGACTTTTCTATCAAAGTTCTACCAGGAGCTAAACCGGTATGAAGGGCACCTTACTGAATGAACAAAACTGAATTACAAGAGCTCAAAATGCAATTAGAGGAAATCTTAGCTAAGGGATTAATAAGGCCAAGTGTATCACCATGGGGAGCACTAGTTTTGTTTGTTAAGAAGCAAGATGGAACCTTAATGCTATGCATTGACTATAGGATGTTGAACAAGTCACCATAAAGAATAGGTATCCCTTACCTCACATAGAGGATCTTTTTGACCAAATGAAAGGAGCAGCAGTTTTCTCAAAAATAGACCTCCGGTCAAGGTACCATCAACTCAAAATTAAGGAGGAAGACATTCTGAAAACAATTTTCAGGACTAGACATGGACATTATGAATTCACAGTAGTTCCTTTTGGTGTAACCAATGCCCTAGCTGCATTTATGAACCTAATGAATAGTGTACTCCATGACTACTTGGATAAATTTGTTTTGGTATTTCTGGATGACATAGTGATTTACTCTAGGAATGAGGAGGAACATTTAGTGCACCTACAAATTCTTTTGCAAAGGTTGAGAGAACATAAGTTATATGGGAAATTGCCAAAATGTGCCTTCTTCGAGGAAAAGATTCACTACCTTGGGCATTTAACATCAAAGGAAGGAATAGCAATTGATCCAGATAAAATAAAGGCAATAGTAGAATGGTCGATCCCTAAAAATGTTTCAGAGGTAAGAAGCTTTATGGGGCTAGCAGGTTACTATAGGAGGTTTGTGGAAGGATTCTCTAAGATAGAAAACCCCAGCACCTCATTGCAAAGGAAGAGTAAAAAGGTTTGTGTGGACAGAACAAAGTGATAAGGCATTCCAAATTTTGAAGAGGAAACTAACTTCAGCACCCATTCTAAAAGTACTAGATCCGAATGGACATTTCAAAGTCGTAACCAATGCTTCTATTGAAGGGTTAGGAGGAATACTTGTCCAAGATGAAGGGGTAGTAGCTTATGAATCTAGGAAGCTAAGGACTCATGAAGTCAATTATGCACCCCATGACTTAGAGTTGGCAGCGATTGTGCATGCCCTACAAAATGGAGGGACTTCTTACTAGGGAAGCGCTTTGAGTTAAAGTAAGATAACCAAGGAATAAAGTACATCTTTACCCAACCCCACTTAAATGCCAGACAAAGAAGGTGGTTAGAGTTTCTAAGTGAATATGATTTTGAAATTGAATATATTAAGGGGAAGGAAAATAGGGTGGCAGATGCTTTGAGTAGGAGGAGATGCTTGATGACTATAGCAACATTCAAACCTTCCTTCAAAGGGCAAGTAATGGATGAGCAGGGACATGACCCATGGTATGAGCAAGTCAAATTGACTTTAGAATACGATCCAACTAATCCTAAGATTGAAGGGTATACATTAGATGAAGATGGATTGCTTAGATACAATAATAGAATCTATATTCCTAATTCAGGAAACTTAAGGGAAGTAGCCTTGTAAGAGGATCACAATGCCCCTTATTCGAGACACCCAAGAATTAACAAACTTTATGCGGATCTAAAGAAGTCATACTTTTGGCAAGGGATAAAGAATGACATAGTCAAGTATGTGGCTAAATGTTTGGAGTGTCAAAGAGTAAAGGCAGAACAAAGACATCCAGCTGGATTGTTACAATTGCACCTCAACACAAGTGGCAAGTTATTAACATGGATTTTGTGCAAGGGTTACCCATGTCACCTTCTAGGCATGATGCAATAATCATGGTAATTGACAAACTCACTAAGGTGGGGCACTCTATACCAGGGAATATGACGGATGATGCACCGACCTTGGCTAGGCATTTTGTTAAGGAAATATTCAGGTTGCATGGAATACCAAAGAAAATCATATTAGATAGAGATGCTAGATTCACTTCAAGGTTTTGGACCACTCTTCAATCAGCTCTGGGAACTCAACTAAATTTTTAGCACTGCATACCACCCTGAAACCGACGGTCAGATAGAAAGGACAAATTAGAATATGTAAGACCTACTTCGCATGTACTATATGGACCAACAAAAGAAATGGGAAGAGTACCTACCTCTAGTAAAATTTGCTTACAATAATACATATCAAACATCTCTGGTAATGGCACCTTTCGAAGCTTTGTATGGTAGACCATGTCGAACACCTTTGAGTTGGGATAGTCTTGAAGATAGAGTGATTGTTGAACCAGATATGTTGAAAGAGATGGAGAGGAAAACTAAGGAAATTAGGCAAAGATTTAAGGAAGCCTCAGATAGGCAGAAAGGTTATGCAGACAAAAATAGGACACCAAGGGAGTTTGAGGTGGGAGAGAAAGTCTTCCTAAGGGTTGGACCACACAAGAGTTCCATAAGGTTTGGGAAAAAGACTAAGCTTGCACCTCATTATGTTGGACCCTCTGAAATATTAGGAAGGATTAATCCAGTTGCATATCGGTTGGCCTTACCTCCCCAGTTGAGCCGAATCCATGATGTCTTCAATGTATCTCTTCTTAAAAAGTATGTAGCTGATGAGAAACACATTTTGAACTGGGATGCCTTATAGGTCTAGGAAATGCGAGGAATAATGATAGAGCCATTCAAAATCTTGGAGAGGCGCTAGTGCAAGTTGTGCAATAGAGAGGTTGATCAGTGCAAAGTACAATGGGACCTGTATGATGAAAAGAATGTCACGTGGGAAGTTAGTAAGGAGATGCAGCAGTTGTTCCCTTTTTTGTTTTAATCAAGAACTATAGACTCTTTTTGGTACCTTCAATAATTGCATCAGGACGATGCACAAATTAATGGGGGGAGGATGTCACAACCCTCCTTTATCACCTTTGGATTTAAAATACAAACTATATTATATTTTTTGATAAACTATTTAAATGATTGAATGAATATTATAAAAGGATAAAATAATAAAACACACACACACACACATGGAAAATATACATTTTTCTTAATTATTTATTTAGTTTTCCTCATCCAATTATGGCAGGGTGAACTCACAAAGCTGGTTCCCACTTTTTGGTACATCCTGATTTTTGCTGAAATCATACATTTTTTGGAAAATATAATTATTTAAGCTTTAAGAGGTCCCATTTGGAGTAATTAATTGAAGAGAGTTAGATCAAAGGCTCTTAGATCAAAATTTCTTGGATAGAACCTCTCTACTTCTAAATCATACTTGCAATGGAGTCTCCTTTGCATATATTAAATGCTGATAAAAAACCAATCTTACATTAGCTTTTGAGGGGTCAAACGAATTCATTTAAAAGTTTTGTTTTCTTAAGGATTTAGTCCTTATTATAAGCTTTCCAAATAGTATAATTTTTAATATTTTTAAGTTTATTAATATATTTTTATTTTATTTTTTATGAATGTAGGTTTTTCACCGAACATGAACTTCTTTGTTCAATGCATTGGGAAAAATAGCAAACTAATTCAAAAAAATTCTGAAAAATATTTATGCCCTAGGTATTGATGTCTTCTTTCTAACAAAAAAAATAAAACTTAATTTTGATATATATAGAGCAAGTTATGTGTTCAAACGTACACCTATATCTAAATTATAATTAGTCGGACTTCAAAACTTAATAAAATAAAAAATATTCAACATATCACTATCAAACCAACTGCATGCCCTGGGTATTGATGTTACAAATCAAAATTTAAAAGAGATAAGTTTTTATCATTTATAGAAAAAAATTTATATGTTTCGAGATGCACATCACTCTTAAAAAATGTTGTTTCCTGTAAAAAACTACTTTTGAGGGAGATGGAAAAATCAATAAAATTTTATTCAAAAAAATTTGAAAAAAATATATTTAGAATCTACAAAAAGGATGTTACAAATCACTAGTTTACATCATCTTCAAATTCTTAACGATTTAAAAGTTATAGGTGTCGGAAAGTGAAGGTTTTTGCAAAATGTTCATCTAAGTGTCAAAGTTGGTCAAAAAGTGGGAACCAGTATTGTGAGTTTACCTGGCACATGTTGTAGGAAGAATAAGAAGCTTCTAGAGGATTCTCCACCACCTTGCATGTAACTCCTCCCACTAAGTCTAATCAATTTGCATGAAGTCCAAAATTGGGAAAGAATTTCTTTTTTTTAATTAAAATTATAGATAGTGGAATAGAGGGATTTTTCTTATAAATGATATTCAAGTTTTCAAAGATGGGAGTTGGTTAGTCCATAGAGAAATTCTTCTCTCAAGAAATTCTTTTTGTAGTCATATTTCTTTTTTATAGCTAAGATTGCTTTGGATGATTTCTTTCAAGTTTGAAGGGTCAAGGGAGGCTAATTGAAGGATTCATAGGGGATTCTACATCAATTGCAAGCATCCAGGTTCTTTTTATTTAGTTTTATTTTATTTTGAATCATGCATCTTGTTCTTGTTGCGAATTAGAATTAGATCAATTATTTCAATTTCTTGAGAGGAATTAGATCAAATTGTTTTTCTTGATAAGAACTAGATCAATTTCTTGCTGAAGAACTAGATTAGATCCATCTTTATTTCCTCCTTCTAAATTCATCTCTCTGGTTTTTCGAATAGAAATCTGAATCTCATCCTTTAATTAGATTTTCACTGTGATTATTTCCTCTGTGATATTCTCATTTGATTCCATTATCTAGTTATATATTTCTCTATAAAAATTAGTTGAAATGAAAGGATAGATTTTTGCTATGATTATTTCCTCTGTGATATTCTCATTTGATTCCATTATCTAGTTATATATTTCTCTGTAAAAATTAGTTGAAATGAAAGGATAGATTTCACTATGAATAATCATCTGTGATATTCTCATTTCATTTCATTATCTAGTTATATAAATTCTCTGTGAAAATTAGTTGAAAGTAAGGATAGATTTCACTGCAATTATTTCCTCTTTGATTATTCTAAATTTCTCTCTGTAATTATTTTATGTCTCTATCATTATTTTTAATCTCTATGAATATTTCCTCTATGGTTATTCTAAACTCCCTCCCTGTGATTATTTTTGAATCTCCCTATGAGTTGAACAAAGACCTCACTGTGAATATCAGATGAATAAATCCTCCTATGAACACTGGAAAAGAATCTTGGAAATAAACAATTTCCCTGTGAAGTCTAGAAATAAACTCCCTCCCTGTGATGGCTGGATAAAGCTCTCTCTCTCTCTCCCTCTGTAAATGATAAACACTTGTTTACTGTGATAATCAATCAAAAAAAAATAAAAATTATTTAATCATCTATTTTTATTCTTACTTTCATAAAATAAATCTCTTTTGTTTTCTTTTAAGTAAGGAAATATGAAACCACACACACCCGCGCACACACACACACACACATATATATATATATAAAGTTAATTCAAATTTTAACATATACATTAACGTCGCATTATAATAAAAAAAAAAAACTGCATTTAATGTCATTATTTGTTTTTATGTTCAACACAGCCTTCGAAAATGTCCGAAGACATAGTGGTAGCATTCAGGGCAGCGGTATTGAAACCACCGGGGGTAGCGGTACACCCCACTACCTTGCGGTCACTATAAGTGGCCGTAGGGGAGTGGAGGGGAGCACGAGGCCCCCTCAACCCTGCGGGCCTTCACATGTAGGACTGCAGGGGGGGCAATGGGACCCATGGTCCCCACCACCCCAATCACTATTAAAACAAAAATTTCTGCTTAAATTATATTCTTTCTTAGTTAGTTTGTAATATATATTTTAAAATTTGTAATTTAGAATTTTAATAATTACTTCGGATTAAATTTTAAGTTAAATTTTAATAATTTTTTTTAGTTAAATATTAAACTAATTCTTAATAATTGTTTTTAGATAAATTTGAAGTTAATTGCTAATAAGTATTTTTGTTTAAATTTTAAGTTAAATTGGGATATATTAATTCTTTCCTTAGTATAAATTTTAAGTTTTTGAATTTAAATATTAGGGATTTTTGTGTAGTGAATTCATGATTAAATTATCCTTGGTAAATTTTATACTCATAAATTATATTATGTCAAATTCTTTTTATTAGAGTTACTCGTTCCATTTAAGATCCATCGGGCACTTAGTTGGCCCTTAGCAATTAATTCACATTAATATGATTGAATCAATCACTATTTTTAGATTTGATTAATCATGCACGCAAGTTGCACCATTCTTATATCATGCAAATTTCTTGTAGATTAACTACTTTTATTGACGTTATTACCTCCATGCAAGTACGCATGCATTCATCAACATGCAAGTTTTTCATAGGCAAGTTATATTTCAAGTTATTGGTTTTATTCTACATAATTCATCAAGTAGTTATTCAATCAATTAAAATTATGCATTGTTTTCAAGCATGATGTTTTCATAGCTTCTTAGTTAGAAAACTAAATAAAGGAAGTTGGAAAACCAAAACTAAGTAGCATTCGGTATATATTGTGCCTCTGGGTCATGCTTATGGGTAATGTCATTGTGTTGAACTACTGTACTTAATGCCTAATAAATCTACATCAACGGCGTCTGTGGCATCATCCTTATAAATCATCGAGGAGTAATAAGGGAAACTTGGAAGTTAAAATCCAAGAGGCGGGTAATCCCTCTTGGATCGATAATCTAATAAGATATTTTTTAAATGATTTTTCATCTGTTGAGATAAACCATAGTAAACCCCCTTTAAGGTTGGTTAAGTAAAATGCTTTTATGAAATTGATTTTTTTTTATCTTGAAGAGATATTGGTGATTGACAATTTGGTCAAGGGTGGCGTTCATGATAGGTGTTAGGATGTAGTTGTTAGGCCACAAACAATAGGCCATCTTGAGCCTTTGTTTAAGTGCTACCATCATGGGTAGCAACCGCAGAGAAATAGTCTGGGACATTGACCCTAGAAAGGGTTGCGTACTCACTAATCAGTTTACATCAAACCATAGAATAGAAAATAGAACTACATACTTTATGCCTTGATCCCGTGCCGAAGTGGGTATGTAGGTATTCTTGGGATGGAGTTGCCCCTTGTACTCAAGCATTCGTGGGTGGGGTCTAGGCTTGGTAAAATAAAGATTGAGTAAGAATCCTAATTTGAAAGATAAGATAATTAAATTTGAAAAAGTAATTCAATGCATACTCGGAAGGAATCCCGTATGGATTCGCTTGACTTCCCAAGGCTTTAAGCCAGATTCCGAGGTAGAATTCAAGCTTGTATTATGTTATTTAATTACTCCTAAGGATGGCGACCTCGGTGCACTTCTGTTAGAAGAGTGTAGTATTTAGTGAGTGGCTTTGGACTCGAATGGTCTTGATGAGTCTAAGTCTTTGGCCAGAGCACCTCCTATCTCAATTGGATAGATGCCTACCCCATATGGGTAGATGCCTATCCCATATTGGATAGATGAAATCTTATGCCTACCCCATATGGGTATATGCCTATCCTGTATTGGATAGATGAAATCTTATGTCCCGTATGGACAAATGCCTAACACGTATGGTTAGATGCTCATCCCAGATGGATGAATGCCTAATCCAAATGGATGGATGCCCAGAGTATGCAATTGAATCAAACACAATGATTAAATTAAACAAAAAAAAAGAAAGGTCAATTTTGTTGAGTTAATTATGGCGGGTTATTACAAAATAAATAGATTTTGAGGGCCATGAATGCTACTTTCCCACTACTTTCCTCACCCTTACCCCAAAGAGAGTCAAGGATGATTCCTTGGATCTTTTAAGGCCTATTGCTTTGTGCAATGTGGTTTATTAAATTATTACTAAGTTGATTGGTGAGAGACTTAAGCAATTTCTTAGTGCTCTTATCTTAGAGGAACAATGAGGTTTTGTGACTAGTAGGAAGATTTTTGAATGGGTGGTTTTTGAAATAAAGGCTATTCATTGCATGACAACTTTAAAAGAGAAAACTATGTTTATCAACCTTGATATGGCCAAGGTGTATGATCAAGTCAAGTGGACCTTTTTGTCATGAATTTTAGAAGCTTTTGGGTTTATTTGAGAGTGGATTAAGTGGGTAATGAGTTTTGTCACTTCGACTTATTTCTTAGTACTCATTAATGAAGAACTTTCTAAGCTATTTGGAGCTACTTAAGGCCTTCATCAAGGTGATCCTCTATCCCCTTACCTTTTTATTCTAATGGTTGAAGGTTTGGGGAGATTTTTAAAATCTTAGGTATAGTATGGTCTTATCAAGGGATGGAATTGAGGCAATAGAATTCCTCCTCATTTAGATATTTAGTTTGTGGATTCCACTACATTGATGGGCCTAGCTAGAATTAAGGAGGTTATTAATTTCAAAGTGGTCTTGTATATGTATATGACTACTTTAGGGCAAAAACTCAATGAGGACAAGTGCTTAATATTTTTCTTTAATACACCTAAGATTGTCCTACACAATATTGGAAGAATTTTTTTATTACAAATAGGCACCCTTCCTTTTATATATCTTGTTATCACTATTGTCACTGGGTTGCTGTCAAATTTTTTTTGGTAGGATACCTTGGATAGATTAAGCAAGAGAGTCTCTCACTAGACAAATAGATGGATTTTTTCTACTAGTCCTACTACTCTCCTAAAGTCTATGATTCAGGCTCTTCCTCTATATACATGTTTTTTGTAAGGTACCCTTTCCACCTTTATCCAAGAATATGATGCTCTCTCTCACCAATTCTCATGCCTTCGAAATTTGGTGTCGAAGAAAGTGAGTTTGGTCAAGTAGACCTCTGTCTGTAGACCAAAGAAGGAAGGGGGTTTAGGCCTTTGTCAAACAATCCTTAATGGCCAATATTTGGCAGTTAACCTCTATTGGAGATGGTGTTGTTCAGATTAGGATTCAAACATGATACTTAATTTGAAGTATTTGAATGGGATTGAAAGCAATGATCTTCCTTGAGACAACATTGAGGGAAAGGGGTTTATGATCTAGAACATTCTCAAACATGGGGATAAGCTTATTAAATAGG
Source organism: Cryptomeria japonica (assembly GCF_030272615.1). NCBI lineage: Eukaryota > Viridiplantae > Streptophyta > Pinopsida > Cupressales > Cupressaceae > Cryptomeria > Cryptomeria japonica. Next base: position 752,154,098 of record NC_081407.1, on the reverse strand, counting down.
AATTATTCTAGATTTGAAATAAAGGCTCTATAGCTCTCTTTTGGGTTGACTTCTTGGGTGGACGTCAACTTTTCCTCATTTGAGATCTCTATGTGATATTTTTATGGAGGCAGGATAGAGTAAAGTGTAGGATTATAAAACTTTGGATTTGAATGATCAAGTTGTCATGACCAAGAGGAAAGAGCATCATGAGTGGCCTCTAGGAGGTTTAAATGAGGACCAACAAGAGCTTCACAATATCTTTTCTGGTAGAACCTATAGTTATTTGTAGGAGAAGGATACCCTTCCTTGAGGTCTAGACTCAAAAGGTAATTTCATTGTATCTTTAGGCTATTGGGTGTTGGACAAACAAGTTTATGGGAGAGAGGGGATTTATTGGTGGAAGCAAGTTAGGATTAGATTTTATTGGCCTAAATGTAATTTTCTTGGAACCTATGTCTCACCTAGGATAATTTGAGAAAGTGAGGATTTCATGGTCCTTCTATGTGTTTTGTATGTAAGAAAAGTGAAGAAAGATCTTCTCACCTTTTGTTCCCTTGCCCTTTCTCTAAGGAACCTTCACACTATTGGTGGGGTGTTTGGAGTAAGTTGTGCTTCCATATTTCCTCCTTGGTTGAGTTATAAGATCATGTGGAGAACCCTCCGACCAAGGCCTCTTTCCTCCATATTGCCTAGGACATAGAACCTTCTTTTATTTTATGGAAAATTTGGTTGGAGATGAATAGAAGGATCTTTCAAGGAAAAGGAATTATAAGCCACCAACTTTTGATGTGCATTATGAGTAGCTTGTAGGAAATTATTTTAGCTAAATGTGATTTGTTAGTTCAACTAGATGTTGAAGATCAGGTTGTTATTTAGAGGTTGGGATTGGCTAGATGTTGGGGAAGGCTACCCCCATCTAGGGATGGTATTCAGTTTAGGAGTGGGGTTCAATGATATGGTTGTTGGGTGCTTCCTTCCCTAGGGGTTTTGAATATTAATACTAAGGGTTCCTCTTGCGATAATCCTAGGCATGATAGATTTGGGGGAGTTGGTAGAGATAGCTGTAGGGTGGTTAAGTTCTTCTTCTCCTTGTATAAAGGACAAAAAACAAATAACTTGATAGAGGCCTTAGCAATCCTTCACTCTTTGGAGAAAGGTTGTCCTTTGGGGTAGAGAAAAATTATCATTGAAATAGATTCACAAATCATTGTGGAAATTCTAATTAGAAATTAGTGGAAGGGAGTAAGTTGGAAATTGGCTAGGGTTGCACAAAAAATCTTAAGGCTTTGTGGTTCTTTAGACTCTATTACAATTTTCCATATCCCTTAGGAATCGAATAAGGTGGTAGATTGCTTGGCAAGATGGGCTTTTGTGCAGGCTAGTCACTATCAAGTTGAGGATTGAGGACAATTGTTCATAGATTATTCTAGGGTGCTAGAGGTTTTAGTTATGGAGGAGATGTGTAGGCATGCAGGTATGTTGGCAGAGACTTGATTTTTTGTGTATCTGGTCCTTTGGTTTTGTTGGGCTTCCAAGCCTTGTTATCTTTGTAATTTTCATTATTGATTAATAAATTTTTTACCCCTTTATTTCAAATTAGAAAAAATTGTGTTAACTAAATAAGAGGACAGGAGTACTTACTTTGAAAAGTAATAATGAAAAATATTTTTGATGATAGTAAAACTTAATTGTTTCACAATTTGATGAATGATTGGAGTTCTATGTAACTTTAGAATTCTTAAATATATATTTGTAATATATTAAGATTTTAACTCAATTATTGTGACCTAAAACTATTGTGTAGGAATGATCCAATCCACATGAGAATGGAATAAACAAATATGCATTGAAAGTCATTTTATTTCATCTTCCTCGTGTCTACATTTGTTATGAAATTATTTACAAACATGTTAGTGGAGATTCTAAATATCTATGCTCAAGTTCTCTTATGTTGACCTTGTTAGACAGTTCAAATAACTGGAAGACAAATGAGAGGGAGGGGGGGTGAATCAGTTGTCACGGATTACTGGAACCATTAGTAATTTAAAATTTAATACTGAAACCCAAAACATTAATACCAGAATAACAGTTAAACTAATTAAGCATCAACAATTATCACTGAATAAAAATCATCCACATAACACGAAGATTTGTACATGGAAACCCCGGTAAAGGGAAAAACCATGGTGGGAAGCCTACCCATAATTAGATAATACTTCTTCAATAAGTATGTGAATTATAATTGAGGGGCTTGCACTTGTAGGAAGGCCAACAACCTAGATTGCACTGCTCATCACAAAAGGAGCCTCACTGACTACATATAAATCCAGACTACAATCCAAAGAAGTGTTGAACTGCAAAAGGTAGCATCTCTTATGCCTAAGTAAATTTTTGGTTAAGACTAATAGAAGAGGATTAAATCCTCTTACATTAACCCAATTAGATCTCCAATAATTGACCAACTCCTCTACCTGAATGATATTACATTATTCACACATTACATTCCTTGACCATGACCTCTAACATAACCATGATGATCTACAATGAGATCTTACATCTATATATACAAACCCTCGACCATAAACAATTAGGTCGGCCACTAGATAATAAACCAATTACATAATTACAAACCATGTCAGCCTTAGACCAAACAAATAATATCCAACTCATAAGACATCTAGAAAATACATGAATAGGTCCAATCCACACATTACATTAAAGTTGGTCTATAACCTAGATCAACCAAGACCCAATATAGGTCCACATGCTTCAACAATGATCTCCATTTACCAAGTCTCGAACATGACCACCAATAGTATCTTGGAACTCCACCAGAAGCTGTACCAACACCACTTATTCAATTCATCAAAGATATCCCCCAAAAGCTCTGCCAGTGAAACCCTCACCGGAACCAGAAACTAAGCTTCTAAGCAAACAAGATAGCACCTGATCACCAAACCAAAAACATCTGACCAAATATGAGTGTGAGTATCATGAACAAGCCAATTCCATTGTGAAACTATACCAGAGCCTATCGGATCATGTCGGATCCAAATGAACTAGAAACCCTCACTGGAACTAGAAACCAAGCTTCTAAGCAAATAGGATTACATCCGATCACCAGACCAAAACCAACTGACCAAATATGAGAATGAGTATCATGAACAAGCTAATTCCATCACCAGACTATATCAGAGCTTATCGGATCATGTCGGATCTAAATCAACCAGAAACCACTCATCCTACTGGGATGAGAAGGGTGTCGATAAATCATCCAAACAACTAGTGTTGGCATCAATGACAAAACATCAATGCAACACATAATCAATTCCACCAAATGGCCAACAATCTCCCCCTTTGGCATTTATGGCAACACTAGATGTGAAAAACATCTAAGTACCAAGAAATACCAAAGAAGTCTCCCCCAACAGAAGACAACCAACAATCTCCCACATATAGCTCTGAATTTCTCCCCCTTTCTTTTTCTTTTTCACTTTATTTGTATTTTTCACATTAATATCAGTCCCCCTTTGACATTAATGCTATAAATCTAACAAAAATATCAAAGTAAGAACATAAACCAATGAATCACAAAGCTGACTACTCCCCCTGAGTAGTAGCATCCCACATCAATGCGGGAATGAATAGTATCTCTAATAGTGCATGCTGGACTGATGCCAAACCGCATCAATCAAGTCTCTACCAGAGGGGTAGAAACTCCCCATCTGTCTCTCAGGTACTCTAGAGTAAAAGTACAAAGTTGTGTCACACTTTTACAAAGGAAATGCCCAATGCCGATTCAAGTTTTTAAATTAAATCAATAGAAAGTGAAATATATGTTTTAAATTTTGGAATGATGTAAACTAATAAAATTTATATTCTTTTGTCTATTTTATGTTTGTAATTGTAACAAAAATTTAAAAAAAAAATTAAATGTAGTTTTTTATAAAGTAAACACTATAATTTAGTTGTTGATAAAATGTTGAAATTGAAGTTACACAAGCCACCACACTTTATCTAGTAAGTTTTACCTTTTTTCTTCAATTTTTTTGTGTATATTGATAACTTGAAACTTTAGTGCATGAATATATTTTTTAGTATTTTTTATAAATATATTTTTCAATGAATTTTAAAAGTTGTGTTTGTTGAAATGTAACTCTTTCCAATTCCCACCACCCTTTTTCTTAATTATTTATCCAAATTAGAAAAGAATTGTATCATCTTGACATAGATTCTTTTCTCTACTACATCATATTTTTTTCAAAATTTTTGAATAATTTTTACTATTTTTCCTTGCTAAGATAATCAACCTTATATTTTAGTGTTGATGACCTACTTTCAATAAAAATAAAATATAAAATATAAAATATAAAAAACTAATTAAAATATTAAAAGATATTTATTTTTGGAAAATTCACTTAAAGATCTATAAAAGGGTATTTTTACATTTCAAAAAAAAAAATATTTATAAGAGTAGGAGTTGTTGAAAAATCGAGTTTTTAATTTGTTTTTATTATTTTGGTAATTATACCCAAAGTGGTATAAAATATACATTTAATAGACATTTCCAATTGGAAATTTTGTGGCCCATATATAACTTAGCTATAATGGCTCTATATAGACCATATGTTTGACTAAAATTAATTTTTAGTTAGAATTACTAAATTCACTTGTGCTGATAAGTTAGCCTGAAACACGACCCAGTTTTGTGCTTTTACCCTCAAATGATTACTTGGGCAAAGGTTTAGTGAAAATATCTGCAATCTTCTCTTTAGTGTTCACATAAACCAGTTTAACTTCATTTTCTTCCACCTTTTCCTTCAAAAGTTATACTTGATAGATATGTGCTTTGTTTTAGAATGAAATACCAGATTCTTTGATATATCAATAACAACAAAGTTATCACAGTGAATAACTATCAGTGCATCACAATCCACCTTTATATCGTTCAACATTCACTTCATCTGTAAAACTTGTGTATAGTTAGTAGTAGCAACAATATACTCAACTTCGGTAGTAGATAAAGAAGTACATGACTATTTCTTGTTGATCCACAAAACCAACTTCTTTCCAAGAAAGAAAGCTCCACCAGAAGTACTTTTCTGATCATCAACAAATCTAGCCCAATCAGCATCTGTATATGCACATAAAGTAAAGTTGTCATCCTTAGGGTACCACAAACAATATTTTGATCTACCTTGTAAGTATCTAAAAATCCTTTTCACCACCATCTCATGATTTATTCTAGGATCACTATGAAATCTTGAAACAATACAAACAACATTCATAATCTTTGGCCTAGTTTGAGTCAAATAAAGAAGACCTCCAATCATAGATTTGTATCTTGTAGGATTTACCGGTGCAGAAACATCTTTTCTTGTCAGTTTCTCACTTGTAACCATAGGGGTACTTACCGGTTTAGAATCTCCCATACTAAATTTCTTCAACAATTCCTTAGCATATTTAGTTTGACAGATGAAAATACCTATGTCAGTCTGAGTAATCTACAACCCTAAGAATTTTTTTATCTCACCAATCATAGACATCTCAAATTCTTTCTCCATATTCTTAGAAAATTCTATTCATAACTTATCTTCACCTCTAAAAATAATGTCATCACCAAATACTTCAATAATCAGTATATCATCATTAGTGATTTTATAATATAAATTACTATCAGCACTACCCTTAGTAAAACCAAGCTTCAAAAGGTATTTATCCAACCTTGCATACCAAGCTCTAGGTACTTGTTTCAATCCATATAAAGCTTTCCTTAACCTGTAAACCATATTTGTATCATTTGATAGTGAAAAAGCATTGGGTTGCTCAATATAGACTTCCTCATCAAGATCCCCACTCAAAAATGCACATTTAACATCCATTTGATAAACTTTGTAGTTTTTATAAGTAGCATAGGCATGAAATAATCTTACAGCTTCAATTCTAGCTATAGGTGCAAAATTCTCTCCATAATCAATTCCTTCCTTCTAAGAATATCCTTTACAAACCAATCTAGCCTTATTCCTTATAACTTGATCAGCCTCACTCAATTTATTCCTTAAAACCGATTTAGTTCCAATAACATTTTTATTTTTTAGCCCCGGGAATCAAGGTCCATGTGTTATTTTTCTCAATCTAATCTAATTCTTCTTCCATAGCTTTCAACCAATATTCATCTTTACATGCCTCAATTACCAATACCAGTTAAACTTGTGAAATTAAATATACCTCATTAGTTGCCAGTGTTCTTGTCATCACTCCATTGCTCTTATCCCTAATGATCCAATCTTCTAAATGATTCAATCGCACATACCTAGGAGTCTTTTGACTTTCTGTTCCTCTTACCTATTCTTCAGTTACTGCAGAATTATCTGATGTTGTCAGAGTAACTGGTTCAAGTCTCTATTCCGGTAAAGGTGCTACTAGTTCAGATATAATCATTTCCATTTCTGGTTCCTTCTCATAAACTCTGATTTGACTTTTGTTCAGCCCATCTACTTTGACATTAGCACTCTCCACAATTCTCTGCAATCTCTTGTTATAACATCTATATGCTTTGCTTTCATTAGAATAACCAATAAATATGCCTTCATCACATCTAGCATCAAATTTCCCAATGATATAATCTCTCCTGATATAACATTTACTACCAAAAATTCTGAAATACCTAACTGTAGGTGTATTGCCAAACCATAATTAATAAGATGTCTTACTGGTTTCTCCTTTGATATGTACTTTGTTGAATGTATAAACTGTTATACTCACTGCTTCTCTCCAGTAGATATGACATAGACTAGCTTCCATCATCATTGTTCTAGCAGCGCCCAAGATAGTTATGTTCTCCCTTTCCACAACTCCAATTTGCTGAGGTGTCTGGAGAGCAAAAAATTGTCTTCTTATACCATGCTTCTCACAAAAGTTATTAAACTCACTGGATGTGAATTCTCCACCATGATGTGACCTCAAACATTTAAACTTCAATCCTATCTCAGTTTCCACTTTAGCCTTAAAGATCTTAAACTTTTCAAATGCTTCATATTTTTCTTTTAGAAAAGTAACCCACATCATTCTAGAATAATCATCAATGATTAGCATAAAATGTCTATCACCTTGAAAAATTTTAACTCTAGTAGGGCCACACAAATTAGCATGAATAAGATCAAGAACATCATTTGATTTATCTTGTATAATTCTAAAAGAGGTTCTAACATGTTTACCCATTTCACATTCTTTACATACTGAATTATAGGGCTTCATAATCTTAGGTATATCCCTAACTGCCTTAGTTGAACTGATCTTGACAATTCAATCAAAATTCACATGACATAGCCTTTTATACCATAGCCAACTCTCATCAATATGTGTAATCAAACATGTCTTCTCATCGGAGTTCAAATGAAATATATTACCTTTTGTTTGTGTACTGATCACAATCTCCAAACTAGATATGTTAATGATTTTGCATTTTCCATCCTTGAACTATAATTGAAATCCCTTATCTACCAGTTGTCCTACACTTAAAAGAATTATGCCTTAACCCTTAAACATAATAAATATTGTCACTATTGTTCATACCATCCAATGATATAGTTTCTTTTCCTTTGGTCATACATGTTTTGTCATCTCCAAATCTAACTAGACTGCCATCAAATTCTTCCAAAGATAGAAACTTCCCTTTATCTCCAGTCATATGATGTGAACAACCATTGTCAATTACCCATTCATCTTTGTCTTCAATTTTAGCAGCACTTGCCTTCTCTTTAGGTACATTCTCTTCCAGTGTCAGATCATCTTCCTTGATAGCCAGGAACACCCATTCCTTTCCACTGCTGGAACCACTAGCAGAGTCTTCTGTCCATTCATCTTCAGAATCCGTAATGCCTTCCTCATCCACTATGTAGCATGATTTGTCTATTTTTCTTGTACTTGTTATGATATCCAGGGTTATGTTTAAATGATCTTCTAACTCTTTCTTCAAATCTTGAATTCCTTTCAATACATCTAGATGAAAAATGACCAATCTTATTACAAGCAAAAAATTTAAAAGGTGCTTTTCCTTCATACTTACTTCCTACCGGTCCTTTAGGTACTCTTCTAGAAAATAGTGCTTCAAGTTTCTCAAACTCATCATATTCTCTCTTCATATCTTCTAATTCCTTTGCATACAAAGCTTTCCAATTTTGCTTAACAATTGTACATGTAGATGTAAATAGTGTTGCTTAATAGCTCTAGAAGGTCCAAATTCTTCAAGATCAAAAGAAGATAGTTTCCCAACCAAACTATCTCTATTGATAGATGTATTAGCCAATTTTCTCAACTCATTAATAGCACTAGCCTTCATTTTGTAAGCTGGTGGTAGGGCTCTCAGGACTTTAGAAACAATTTCATCTCTGCTCAGAGATCCACCACAACATTGAATTGCCATAACAATCTCATTTACCCTTTCCATGAATGCAATAATCCTTTCATCTTCTTCCATCTTCAAGTTTTAAAATCTGACCTAGTAACTATCAAGTTTAACAATCTTCAGTGTAGGGTCAGCTTCATTAAGAGTCTCCAACTTATCCCATATAGCCTTTCCAGATGATTTGTCAGTTGGTCCCATTATTTGCTGATCAAAAAGTGCACACAAGAGGGATTCTCTTGCTCTACACTTATTCTCAAGCTCCTTGTATAGGTTTGTTGGAGGAGGATTGCTAGATCTCGTATTATATGATGTGACACTATTTTGTGTGATCTCCTAAATCTCCTTGCCAAGGCATCTTAGATGAGTCTCCATCTAAATCTTCCATACTGTGTAATTTGTTCCATCAAGCCTCGGAATATCCCTTTGAAAGATAGCTCAAGAAGAACTAGATGAACTTGAACTGTTAGTTGCCATAGGATCTTCCTCAAGCAGTTAATCATTTAGCAAAGAGAACCAAAGCTCTGATACCAATTGTTAGACAATTCAAATAACCGAAAGCCAACTAAGAGGGGGGGTGAATCAGTTGTCATAGATTACCAGAACCTAAAAAATTAATACCGGAATAGCAGTTAAACCAATTAAGCATAAATAATAATCACAGAATAAAATCCATCCATATAAGACCTAGATTTGTATGTGGAAAACCTGATAAAGGGAAAAACCATGGTGGGAAGCCTACCCACAGTCAGATAATACTTTCGTAGTAAGTATGTGATTTACAATTGAGGTGCCTACACTTGCAAGAAGGCCAATATCCTAGAGTGCACTTCTCATCACAAAACGAGCCTCACTAACTACATATAAATCTAGACTACAATTCAGAGAAGTGTTGAACTCTAAAAGATAGCATCTCCTATGCGTGAGTACAATTCTGGTTAAGCTCAATAGTAGAGGAATAAATCCTCTTACATAAAACCAATTCGATCTCCAATAATCGACCAACTCCTCTGCCTGAATGATATTACATTATTCACACATTATATTCCTTGACCATGACCTCTAACATAACCATGATAATCTATACTGAGATCTTACATCTATATATACAAACCCTTGACCATAAACAATTAGGTCAGCCACCAGATAATAAACCAATTATGTAATTACAAACCATTTCGGCCTTAGACCAAACAAATAATATCCAACACATAAGACATCTTGGAAATACATTGATAGGTCCAATCCACACGTTACATTAAAGCTTGTCCATAACCTAGATCAACTGATACCCAATATAGGTCCACACGCTTAAGCAATGATCTACATCTGCCAAGTATCAAACATGATCACCAACAACATCCTGGAACTCCACCAAAAGCTACACCAGCACCACTAATGCAATTCATCAAAGATATCCACCAAAAGCTCTGTCAGTGAAACCCTTGCCAAAACTAGAAACCAAGCTTCTAAGCAAATAGGATAGTATCCAATCACTAGACCAAAACTAATTGATGAAATATGAGCATGAGTATCATGAAGAAGCCAATTCCATCACCAAACTATACCAGAGCTTACTGGATCATGTCGGATCCAAATCAACTAGAAACCACTCATCCTATCGAGACCAGAAGGGTGTCGGTAAAGCATCCAAAAAGGTAGTGTTGGTCTCAATGATAAAACGTCAATGCAACACATAATAAATTGCACCAAATGGACCATACACCCCCTATTTAGAGTGGCTTTATGGTTATGTATAAATGATGTAAGACAACATACAAGAGCTTAGAAATTACCTATATGATTCTAAAGTAGATTTAGTTTCATTATCTCTTAAAAAATGAAATGTGTGCTACAAATTTTGACCTTGCAGTTTCATAAGTTATTATTTTTTTTAACCACTCTTAAATCAATGTTTTTAATAGACAAGTTTAATTGTTAAGAAGTGAAGGGAAGATTTAAGAAGTATTTACAAACATTGATGGGAGGGTTAATGGTGTTCCTAGTTGGACCAGATGACTATGATTGCCATATTGGATAATAATTAAACCCAATCCAATGATAAGTACTAGTAAGTAGTGAAGGAAATATTGATAAAAAAATGACCAATGGATTCTTTTTAGTGCTTCAATTTAAGTGTTCTTACAAGAAACACTCATTGTATGATCTAGGAAATCTGATTACTATTGAATGTGGATTAATGTCTAAGTCATTAACTTTAAATACCACAACTTAGCAATAGTCCTTCAAAATGTTTAATGAGTTAGATTTCCATCATGCACATTTATCTTGTAGAAATTTTTCCTTTTTATTTCATTTCATTATTGTTTCAATGTCTCATAGCTAAAACCATAGATTCTTATGAATTTTTCTGGATTCGATTGTGTGTATTTTTTTCTATCAACATTTCAAATCACACTCTATGATTCATCATCAGGATGAAAAGAATTCCAAAGACATGAAATATGTTGATTTGCAGATTTCAAACAAAATATAAAGAGATAGGGGTAGGGGAGGGCATGGGGATCAAGGAAAAAAGAAAAAGAAAAAGACCACCTAAAGTTTGGATGACAAAAAACCCCTAGGAATAACCACCCAAAGAAAAAAAGGAAAGCCTAGCAACACAAACACACCTATTAAAAACAAGAAACAATAAAATAAATAAAAACTATATATATATATATATATATAATATACAAAATGCAAATAAACCAAAGGAGGAAGAAGGAGATGCTCAAAGGAAAAAGATAAAAGAAAGAGGGGGAGAAGTCACGACAGGGGGGGTGGTGGGGGGGTGATACTGGAGGACAAAAAGCAATGGGTGCAATGAGATGCTAAAGTTTAACCCATCATTGCGATTAAGATTGGAGGGGTGATGAATAATAGCAATGGCCTCTTTAACTTTCCTTTTGAAAAAGTTTTTCTCCCTACACAATATCTTAGTGTCCTCCAAATAAATATGATTCTTCATAGTTGATGAATGCTCAACTAAGGCCTATTTGAGGGCGCGTTCATGCTTTATGTCAGTGCTATGCTCTTTTATTTTAGTCAATCTCTAAAAGAGATGTGCTCTCCATTGCTTTTCAAATAAACTCAAATATATAAAACCATTAAATGACACTTCCACTACAAACGTAAACAAATAATGTACTACAATAAATGAATCCCCATATATAGTAAATTTATATCTCTAATGTTAAATGTTAAATGATAGGGTAAATAATAAAATGTGAGTACTACTCAATTAGTGATTTTAGCTATGATGAAAGGATTAAACAAATCAAATTAATGAATACTGAAGAAGCATTATCATAAAATAAACTATAAATTGTACAGACATTAATTACACATTTAAAAAAACTTAAGAAAATTGTAGTGTCCCTCTTGTTTGCATCCTAAAATGTGGATCTTGACATCATAATCCAACCATGTGCTGAAACAAGGATAGGTCATCTTCATGCTTGTGCTTCTTGTTGCAAATGGATAATGGTTGTTTAGCTTTACCATTTTCTTTGTGACTTATATTTCCAGTTTTATTGGTTTGTTTCAATCAATTGCATGTTCAAGATGTGGTCCCTCAACATGTCAGCTATTGATGTGTTGTAGACAAGATGCATGATTTAATTTCATGCTTTACTTTATTGGTATGCAATATAGTATTCAAGTGTGAATTAATCATTATTTGATATTATGACATTTTAATACTTTGATCCAGATATTGATATGTTCATATACCCACTAGGAATTTATGATATGCTGTGCCTTGACTATATATATAATGAGTAGGTACCCTTGACATGTGCATTGAGTGCTTAAATGTACAAGGTTGTTTCTCCACCTAGCTACATAGGTCTAAGATATTTTATAATGGTGGTTATTTTAAATATGTCAAATTAGATTTCCTATTGCATTATCCAGTTGTACTCAAATAGAGAATGGTATGTGTCAAATTTGACCCTTATTTAAAATTTAACCATTGGTTACTTTGAAGTCTATTTATATTTAGATTGCCTATAAATACCTGATTTAATATTTTCTTTTAAGTTTTGTAGAGTCAAAAATTGCATAATCCTTTGCAGTTTCACCTACCTTTTTGTAGTAACTTTAGTGTCCATTCCCCTAGCATCTGAGGAGGCTCATCTCATCCCTTGCATTGACCTTTTCTCTCTCAAGATTCTTAGGACACCTTTTCAGCAACTGCCTTTCAACGTCACTTTTGCATTAACCACATGTTTCTCTTGTTTCCCATTATTGTTTAGCATGATTTATCTAGACACATGCATGCCACATGGATCTTCACACACTACACTATTCTCCTTGGATATCTTAACATTCAAATGTTATTTCTAAGCATTTTGACAATTTTCACCCACCTAGGTTAATGGAAATAGCTTGGAATATTCCAAAATAGCTTGACAACCCTCTTTCCCTCATATTCTATCCATTTAAATCTATTCTTTCATTCAATTTATCAAGTAATTTTTGAAAAATTAGAGAAAGATCTATAGCATGTTAATTTAAATAATTTTTGGCATAGAATTAGTAAAGAGGATAGAGCTCTAATGAAACAATGTCTATTAGAAAGTGGGTTATTTTAAGGTACATGTTTTTCAATAGAATTGGAATGCATAGACTTGGTAATTGAGTACATAAATGATTATGATCTTGAGATTTGAGAGGTAAGGTTCAAAAATGATAATCGACTAATTATAAAGGTGAGAAGATGGACCTTTAGCTCATACCTATGATTACATAAGAGAATCACAGAAAGACCTTAACTTCCTCCTCTCTCATTAGCATTTCCATGAGAGGAAGAGTCATTATAGTAATATAATTTATTATAAGCGGTTCACCACTCCAAAGAAAAGTAGCTATCAATTTCCCAAAGTGTTACACAAGTCTCATTTTGTCGAGGAAATTTTATATATCATAGACCTCTTATACCAACTAAAGTGTAATGAAAGTACCCATGACTTTGAGGATTGGATGCATTTCCTAATCTAATTAAAAATTTATGGAGAACAATTTCTTGACTAGGTTTACCTCATGTTTGACCAATTGCACTCAATAATAAGCCAATTTTCATTGAACAAGTCCTTTTATATGTCCTCTTACTTATTTTAAACAATTGTGTGTACTAGACCTTGGCTAGGCTTACATTCAATAGAGTACATGATGAGATTATTCAAGTTTATGAGTAATATACTTAGCTCTAATTAGAAAAGAGTTACAAACACTTCAAAATAATGAATGGTGCGTTCAAAATGAGAATAGTGAAGGATATCCAAGGATATATAGACTTGAGAATTTCTCTAAAGGCCATCTAGATAGTTAACACAAATAGAAACCACTACATGCAATTCCAATTTTTTGCCTATATTAAGATTGGAGGATTTGATGCGAATCATTATTAATTGGTATTTTGTTTTCATGATAAATTTATCCTTATTGAGGTGAGCAGACAAATAACCAGAGTAAATGAAATGTTTGAAGGAAAAATGCAAGAATTCAGTTTCCTATTGGTCTCAAGGCTACTATTCATGTATGTCCATGTTTAATATACTTGACATTGAAAAATATTTGGTAAAATTTTTATTTTTACGAAAGGAGTTTCTCTTTCTATCTTAATATTTTGTTGATAGCAATATGCAACTAGGTCTAAGTTTCCACCACATTTTACATTTAGAAGTTCGCTAGATAGATTGTGTAGATAAATATGAAATATGGAAGTGTAGCATCATAAAATTGCGACCCTTGCAATTTTCAACCGCATTTGGGTCTTTGTGTTAGCAGATGAATCCCAAAGCCTGATCAAAGACCCGAACCATGCTCATGACATCAAAAAACTTGCATTTTCCATCATTATGCACTGCCTTTTGGTGTTGCCTATCCTACATTAGGGCAGGATAGGGGTGTGGTGCCCCTATCCCCCTAGGATAGGAACATGATGCGCTTGTCCTCTCAAGACAGGGACATGGTTCCCTTTTCTTGGCCCTATTTTGGGCCCCCTTTGGTCCTCCCCTTACATTGGGCTTGTCAATTGTTGAGATGGAAAATTTTTCCTATGTTGTCCTAAGACAAGAAATTACCCCTAATTGGGAAGTATATAAAGAGCACCTACCCTCCTATTTGCATAAGTTGATCATAAGTTGACCATAGGAGAAATCAAGTACAAGTGGATCATAAGGCGAAATTACAAGGCAACATTATCATCAAGCATCCAAGCATTTTTAGTCTCCTTTCAAGGCTAGGTGTTTCATTCAAGTCAAGGATTCAATCATTGAAGAGGAGATTCTATCAACATTCAAGACATCCTATTTCACATATCCTTTCAAGCAAATCCATCTACAAAGGTATCAACATTTCAATTACATCCCCTTCTTGAGGTGGATTTTACTCCAAACATTTCCTTTCATTTACTTGCAGTATTTTACAACCACTTGGTTAATTCCAAAATGGGGTTTGACCTAAAGGAAAACCCCCAATCCCAACAACATTTCCCTCTCTTTTCAGTGTGTAGGTTGTAGGTGCGTGACTGTAATAATAGGTTTAGGCTTCATTTTCATAGACGGAAAAGCCTTTTTCGACGCATGATTTTTTTCTAGGACCATGCATAACTTACGTACGACAACAACAACTTTTTCTTAGATTTGCAGGGAAGCTTTGTCTCGACATTCTACTACTAATTTCAGGTGCACAGCTTCATCCTGCATCTTTATCTCTAGATATAATCATTTCTTTATAATTTCTACACTTAGTCTCAATTTGCTTAAATCAACTAGTCTACTACAAAAGAGGGTTAATTTATTTTCCTAATACTTTCCAAATTTACTACAATTCACTTACTATTCCATCCCTTATCACTAGAGATTGGATCTAGTGAATTCAACCCCTCTTTTAAATGTAATGTGTGTGAAAAATTGAAGAGAATCCTTTGTGAAACTTGCATTCCTCTTTTGAGGGGAGTATTTAGCTTTCCACTTGATCTCCGTCATCATTTTTCATCATATTATAGGAAGAAATGTTGGATGAGAAAATATTTGAGATAGATTGTACCTTTCAAATTGAATAGGGATACTTTAATTAAGGACATGGGTGGGTACAAGAAGTTGGGTCCAAATGATTAGAATAATAATTAATAAAAATGATTAGAATAATAATTAAGGTCGCATATCAAATTCTGTTTTCTTTACCATCACAAGTTAAGTTGGGATTGCTTTTAATAATTGATATAACAACCGAGTTCATTTTTTCTTCAAAAATAAAGTGATTAAATTCAAAATATATTAAATAGTAATCTCATCTTTCATATTTCATATGATAAATCAGTTTAAAAGGTAAGGAGCAAGAATAGGGGGTGGGTTAAAACTAAAAAAATCATATATTAATCACTTTATTATTTCAATGGAACATATTAAAGTGTAAGGTAGAAATGTATTTCATAAGAGCAAGAAATCTTTTCTAATGAAAAAGTTACAATGGACAATGAAAATATTTTAATCTAAATATTAGTTTGAAAATATTGCATGGTGTGCAAGATAGATATATAGATATATGGAGAATTGCTATTGCTTTTATCTCTGATCATGAAAAGTGAAAGGGTGGCATCTAAATTTTAATGCATCATAAATGGAGAAAGAATGTTGAAAATCATGGTGCCCCCCCTTGCAATAGGTTGGTTTGTGTGGTGTTTAACAATGTAGGAGAAAAAACTAGCATATGCTCTCTTTATGCCTCAAATTCCTATAGGGAAAGGGTGGATTTTTGGAACTAGATGGCCACAAATCTTCCTAATGTCCCATGGATTTTCATTGGGGACTATAACATGATTGATAATAAGAAGATACGAAGGGTGGGAAAGAGGCCTTGTTGAAAGGGATAAACATTTTTTCTATTCCAAATTGAAGTAGTCTTTGAGTTTGATTAACTCACTTGCAATGAGAAAAGACTCTTCTAGATCCATTTGTTATACATGGTGCAACAATAAGGCTCAAGCTAATACATGGTTAAAGCTCTAGTGATATTGTCTTTTTGAAGATGACTTTTCAGGCGTTCTTTAATAATGTTTTCAACGTAGAGCAGAATGGCAAGAGCCAAGAGGCTAAGGAATTTTGTCTAAAAATAATCCCCAAGATGGTTATAGATGAGGATGAAAAAAATTTCAATATAGACATATTTATCAAAGAGATTGAAAACACTATTATATCTCTCAGAAAAGGGAAATCCCCAAGATATGATGGTCTTTCAATTGCATTTTACAAGAAAAATATTTATTGGATTGCTTATGATCTCATAGATCTCTACAATGCTTCATTTTCCTATAAATCCAAGAGAAAATATTAACAATTGGATCATAAAACTCATCCAAAAGGAGGGAGAAAATACTCAAATTAGGAAATAGAGGCCTATAATATTGTTAAATGTTTTATATAAGATATTAACTAAAACCCTAGCTAGAAGGCTCACTAGGGTACTGGGGAGAGTTGCTTGAGTGACTCAAACTAGGTTCATTAAGGGGAGGTACATTCTTGAAAACTTCATCACTAGTTGGGAAGGAATGCACTAGGCTAGGCAAGAGAATTGGAATGCAATCATGAGTCTTCTAGATTTTGAGAAGGCATATGATCATATAGAATAGATTTTTGTGCTAGACATGTTTAATGCCTTTGGATTCCTCCTAAATTTTACCAATGAATTAGTATTATGTTTAAATAATCATCAAATTTAATTGATATTAATGGAGACTTGTCAAAACCTAGGAGTTTATAGAGATCTAGTAGGCAAGGGTGTCATATTACACATACCTTATCTATTACTATTGCGGATTCATTTTATTATATCCTTAGAATTTATCTAATCTCACTACCATTAAAGGGCATCACACTTCCCGATCAAGAGAAACTTATCAGTGGCTAATTTGTTGATGATATGATGCAACACTCTTTCTTGACCTTTCTAAAGATAATTTTGATAACATAGCGAATAGACTCAAAAAATTGTGAGGCCTTTTGGGTCTAAGGTGTCACCCCATAAATCCATAGTTATAGGTTAGGTTGATGATCCTACTAACTAGTTTTCTACCAAATCGTGGGGATGGTCTAATCCTCATAATCTGGTTAGGTATGAATAGGCCCAACTACAAATTCTTGGGAGAGTTGGGCACAATGATTTATTATTTTTCTTTTGGCTATTTATATGATTAGATAAGATAAAATGAGAAAATGAATGAACTATATGTAAAGATGTAAATTAACAATAATCATCATTAATATTAATCTACTGAAAAGTGATGCAATGTTTGAAGATAGATCTAGAAATAGGAATAAAAAAGAAACTTGTTTCTAGAATTTGAGCCTCAAACTCCTAGACTATGGGGCTAGGCATTACTATCCCAGAGGTGCCTAATGAAAATATCATAAATAGATTTTGAGTTAGGATTTCCTAGAGATTATCTCTATGAACATTTGTTAGAAAAGTGTCAAATTGTGGGGTTAAGCCATAGTGTGCACGGATTTTTGCTACTTCAAAGTTTAAATCTCTTTGTCCCATTTTGCACTTTATGAATCTATAATCATTCTTTATCAGATTTGAATCCTGCACACACAAGAGAGAGAGAAATTAATGATGGGTAGTATAGGGTTTTTCCTTACTCAAACCCTAGGTTGGAATTAACCCCACAAAAAGGGAGCTTACCCCTAGCAAGACAAAAGGTAAATCTAAAATGAAATTTTAAAATAAATTTCTTGAATTAAATTGATTATAACTTTAAAATTGGTGATGCAATTTTATTTGAAAAAGTACTACAAGTTTTTATGAAATAACATGATAAATTATATCAAAATCTAGATCATGAAGATATACCTAAAGACAAATTGTTGTAGCTTGATGCTCCTTGTGCTCATCTTCTCTTGAAGTAATAAGGAAGGCTTGAAAACTAAATTACTAGATGATTAAAGTATGATGTCTTTATATAGGGTTATCAAGGTATTTTCACATTAGGCCGATTTCCAATATTCATATCAATTTATCAAGATTGGATCTTAAATGGTGGGAATTGATACTCTAAAAAAATTAAATTTGGGCTCTTTTGGGAGGGACTATGGCACCACTAGGACTATGGAACCTAGCACCATTGTCCACCCAAAAATAGGTGGAACAAAGGCAAGTGTGAAGTGAAAAAGTCCAAGATATTGGATCAAGTTACCTCATGAGCTTATCAAGAAAGTCTAGATGTGAAGGGCCAAAAATAGGCTGAACAAGACAAAGAAACATGTACACTAAAACAAAGGCCCAAAAAGGAGCATGAAATTGTAAAGGGGTTACAATTTATGAAATGTTTACCTTTTCTTCTAGGATTTATACTTCGTCTTCCTTAAAGTCACTAAAATCCTTAGATTCTAGAAATTGATAATCCTCTTTGTGTTATATTATTGGGGCAAGGTTCCCATTGCTTTCCATATTCCTAGTGCAACTAAAACAATTTCCTGTCCACCACAAAGGGTGTCAAGTTTTCCAACTTTTTATCATTTGTTTTCATTATGGGTGCTTTCTTCCTTAGTCGTCTAACTAATGCCTCCCCTTTTCTAATAGATTCTTCTTCCAAACTTAAATATAGTCTTTTCACTTTAGTAACCCCTTTTATTCTTTTTTTCCCCTAGTCTTTTTGTGCTCAAATTGCATTGAACATTATTTTTTCTTGTATAGATGTCATAACCTACCTTAAATGTTGGCTATCAATTCAAACATTTTCTACTATGGGATTATGACCAACCAAACTTTCCTCCAAGGAGTCTAATATGTTTTCCATAGCCTTATCAAGCCTTGTAGCACCTTCAATTAGTTGTGCTTACTACACTTATATATGCATCTTATTCTTTTAGCATTCTTTTGTTATATGACCTTTAATAGAGCATGATTTACACAATTCTAGTTTTTTCAATTTCAAATTTTCTCTCCAAACAATTTTTTGAAATCTAATTTTAATTTATTTTGGTAAAGTCCATAGAGGTTTGATGTTGATAAATATTCAATAATAAATCTCATAATCCCTATCTTCCTGATTCTCACGTACCCTTATAAATGATTCTAGTTGTTTCTCTATGAATTTGATGGTTTTCAATCCCAAAGATTTCAAGGGAATATTGTATAGTCAGATTCAAAGTGGGAGATACATAGATTTCTTATTTGAAAGAGTTAAAATTTTCTTCCTGATCCTTGATAAAGAAACTTTTGCCTCCCATTACAAGTGATACCTGATTTAAAATTTTCCTCTTTATGCTTTGAAAAGGATATAATAATAAAAAGAATTTATTTCGTAGGATTCTAATTTTGATATCTTTCCACAATATGAATGATACCAATTCAATAATTTGGTTTTTAAGGTCAAAGCCCTACCTATCTAACAAGAGATACATATACGTCAAGTTTTTATCGATGATGTTGTTGATATTATTTTGATATTATTTTAGATGCATTTGGTTGTTATGATGTTTTTATTAATAAAATAAAAATAGGCCCACACCATTACATATCCCCAAAGCAAAACCTAGGGTGCATGAGGGATGCACAGCCAATCAATAAACCCCCTACTAATAAAAGACAAAAAGCCATCAGGGACACCCAAGAACCATCAAACTAACTAAAAACTAGCAAGAGAAGAACCAGAAAAACATTCATATAATGTTAAAATATGTAGTTGATTTGAAATACCAACTTAGTGATTTATCATGAATGTTTAAGTTATATATATTTGTGACAAAGACAGTACTTAAATAGCCTTAGTGAGCATAAGAGATTGAGTTTTTAGAAAATGTTGAAGAGAAATGATGTAGTAAGTAAGTGAGAAGCTTTTAGTAGTCTGTTATGAGAGTAATTAAAATTATAAGTTTATACAAATAATTATGTAAATCTAAGCTATATGTAGCGGTAAGTAGACATGAGAATACATAAAGAATATTTGAATGTATCAAATGCTCTAGCAATAATAAATTAAGCAAACTTTGACAAATGATTATGCAACTGAAGTATGTGGTTGGTTTGGTAATTATTCGAAATAAAAAATCATGGTAGCTCAAGTACTAGAGATCCATAATTTTTCTTGTCCCTTTCTTACTTTGTTCCTACATAGATTTTGTTCCAGTATTTGTCATAAAACATTGTTTGATTTTGTAAGCAAATGCAAATTGTAAAAGCATGTAAGTAGTAATGGAGATGAATATAGTGTTGTATGTGTACCTTTCTATTTGTTATTTTTATTCTTGGTAAATGAAACTGGCATTGATAATAATATTTCTCTAATTTAATGTGAAGTGTCATCTTCCTAAGAATTCTC
Organism: Cryptomeria japonica; assembly: GCF_030272615.1. Classification (NCBI taxonomy): domain Eukaryota; kingdom Viridiplantae; phylum Streptophyta; class Pinopsida; order Cupressales; family Cupressaceae; genus Cryptomeria; species Cryptomeria japonica. The sequence continues at coordinate 752,133,381 of NC_081407.1, read as the reverse complement.
GCAACATAAAAATGATTGTTGATTTGTCTTCTATGTACTCCTTGTATGAAATATTTTGCAGAGTTGGTAGAAACAACTTAATAATTGATTTGTCTACAAGATAATGTATTGTTTGTTTGTTTCAAGCCATCAAAATGGTTTTGAGATACAAAGAGTAGACATAATTGACCACTTTGTCAAAACTAGGATAGTTGGTAGTTTTCCCATCAAGGGTGCCAAATTTTTCTAGGTTACTGTAGATAAGTTAGAGAAATCAACAAAGGAGGATGATGCTATTTTGTAAATTTTTAATGAGGTTAAAAGATATATAAATAATGTTATGATATTTGGTTTCATGGATTGCAATGGTTGTAGGATATGCACACAATGGATTTATTGAAAAATCCTTCAAAACTTATCAATTGTTATGAGTGAAACATTCCTATTACACATGTATGCAAAATGAAAAGGCATAGAGAAGACACACAAATCATATGACAACATGCCTCAAGAAGACATCATCTCATAGAATGCAATTATTATAGGTTATGCTCAAAATGGTTTTTCTCAAAAAAGCTTTAGAACTTTCAAGAAAATGGAAATGGTGGTTGTAAATCTAGATTCCACAATGTACGCCAATTTCCTCTAAGGTTGTGCCATGTTGGGAAATTTAAAACAAGGAATGAACATCCATAAAAAAAAGGATATGGAAAATTTCTTAGACATTACAGTTGTGACTACCCTCATAGTGATGCATGCAAATTGTGGAAGCATAGACAAGGCATGTCAACTTTTTGGTAGAATACATCAAGACATGGGAAAATTCAAAAATCATTAGTCATAACATATCAGTAGAGGATTGTTGATGGTTGCAAATTTTGGATGATTTGAGAAGCTCAAATAAAAGTCCAATGTCTCCTAAGAAAATGAATGCATATTGGATAAATTAGTAAAATCGAGACAATTAAAGAGTGGATTCAGAATAGTTGCATATGACCTGCTAAGATCTATAGGGAAGTAAGATTGCACCACAAAACTAGTTCAAACTAGATCACAATAATAGGAGCCAATCAAAATTTACAACAAATAGTACATGATTTATAAAATAATTAAAAAAACCTTTAGAAGAAAAAACTAGAACATAAATCTGAAAACAATGAGTGTTTGTTCTTTCTTACCTTTGTATTGCAAAGGGAAGAAAATGCTCAACTTCTCTTAGATGTCCCAAGAAAAATAAACTATCACTATTAGAATTTTGCAGAAAAGTGAAATAAATAATTGCATGGAAAGCTTAAAATAATTGAACAGACACATGAAGTCCATAATTTAAAAAAAATAAAATTTAATTGATTTTCCATTTGAAATGGACAACCAAATTACACTCTTTTCAAAAAGAAAAAGAAATAATAGATTACATGCAATAAAGTAAGATTACATGTCCATTCAATCTACTAGCATTTAAATGAATGAGACAAAATAGTTATGTTTTCAACTACATTTATGAAGAGAACACTTTAGAGAAATCTTGTTAAAAAAAGCCTACTTTGTCATATGCAAAAAAATTGTAAATCTTTCAATAATAAGTTTGATATATTAAAACCTCTACATGGTATGACATGTCATTGAATGCTCACAATATAAGAAAATATTTAATTTTTCCCCATCTTTCCATCTCACAAATAACAAAATGATTCTAATTGATTTGAAATCAATTTTCTTCTGGACTTTAAAAAAAATTGTCCAATATATATAGAAAAATCAAAGCATAGCTTCCAAGTCATATATTATTATTTTTATTTTTCATGGTATTAGAATACCCTACATGAAAGAAAATCAAAATATAGTTAATATAATTATATTGTAAAATATAAAACAAAATATTATGAAGCTAATATATGAAAATATAATATTTATAATTTTATTATGATAGTATAATCAAGCCAAGCGGCTTCCTACTATGGCCACAAAAAAATTGGTTAACATTTCAATTTTTGAATAAATTTTACATGCATACAAATAATTGAAAAGTTGAAGTGGCAGTTATGTTTTTGCCAAAAGACAATCTATATAGATAAAATTTGACATTTATAGTAATAATACTAATATTTAGAATAACATTATAACCTAATTAACATGCATGTTTATATTATATTTAATATTAATATAATTATTTATTGATTTATTTAAATTTCTCTATGTTGTGTTGCCCTCCTACTAACAAATATATATTAACTTTTAAGCTATAAAAATTACCTCCATATATGAAGGTGATTAATTTTTTTATTTTTATTTTAATATACAAAAAATATAAAAAAAATATTTTATTATAAGCCTTTTAAAATCTTTAACTGAAAATAAATTATTTAAGATAATATTTTTACCAAAATAATAAATGATTGCAGTAAATTCTTTTCTATAAATATTCTTATGTATTACAAAGTAATAAAGATCAATAAAACTTTTCCTAAAAATAACAAGTGCCACATAGTCATGAGTACTTGCCTTAATAATTTTTAGTTTAATAATAATAATTGTTATAATTATTAGAAATATTTATTTATTGTAACTAATTTTAGCCAATCATTTACAAGTAAAATATTTTTTGTAAATTATAAAGTTAAAAAACATGCATCTATATTATAGAAAGAAGTTGAAAAATATAAAACAAAAGAAAATATTTTGTTTTCATTGGTCTAAATAATTTTATTTAATAACCATTTAAACATAACAAATGAATTTTCATTACAATACAATAGTATTCTAAAAAAGGGATGACTTTTTCATTTTGTGAATATATAAGATTTTGATTATTATTAATAATTTATATTATTAAAATAATATATTATTGTTAGATTTAGTTTCATTATCCTCGTTTTTATAAGATTTAATGTTTTTTTGGGTTTTATGATTAAATTAATATGAATATTTATCTTTTTGTGAAATTTAGTTTATTTTGATTATAAATTAAAGAACATTTTAAACTAATACATATTTTTAAAATATATAGTTGTTCCGAGAAACCCACCTATAAGAGGCAAAACGATATTAGCCAATCGTTTGCAACAAAAATAATTTTTGTAAATTATAATGTTAACAAATGTGCATCTATACTATAAAATAAATTAAAAAAATTTAAAGAAAGAATAATAATTGCTTTTCATTGGTCTAAATAATTTTTTGTAATAACCATATAAGCACAACAAATGAATTTTCATTAACGGCAAGTACTAATAATATATTTGATAATCAATATTTTCTTATAATAACATTCCTTATCTTTAAAAATAATGGTTCAAAACTTTTTCTTCTCTTTTAAAACTAGCTTATATATATTTTCGTGGGAGCTGCTTCTTACCATGGACATTAAATAAAATCGCAATCTTTTCTTTAATGAGTAATCTAAATTTATTTATGTTCAATTGTCTTTTGTGTCAATGAAAAAAGGAGGATAATTGCTGGTAATAGAAACCCACTTTGTTTCTCTATGAGAGATTAACCCATCCAAATCCGAGACAAGAGGAAGAAATCAAAGGAAACAAAAATATTTTGTTGTTTTTTTAATTTCCCATGAACTTATGATTGGGTCGAGAGGCTCCCTAGCAGCAAAAGTATTAATCAACATTTTTGATTTTGAGAAAATTTGATGGTCATCCTCCTGTCATGTTTTATCAGATAAGTTGGTTGACTGACAGATTCATAGTGGGGAATCTATGAAACCATAATGACAATTCTTTAATTAATAATTAAATAATAGCAAATTTTAATCCTCATCCATGCTTTCTCATACGTGCAACAGTTATTATTTTGTTTTGCATTATCAGAACCGTTAGTTTGTTACATGCTGGTTATGCAGCTTTTGGTTCAAAACCGTTACGTTTAGAAGATTTCTTGGTTCTTGAAATATGCATCTATATAATGGACATGCAAATCTATGTAAAATACACATCTTCGTAGACATATCCTTATAGCCATTTCGGATTTCAACAGAGCCATTTTGCATGTCACCAAATCTGCTTCCCTTAGATTCTTATATGTAAAGCATTCTTATATGTTAATTTTTTCTCCACCTGTAGTAGGTCAATAATTTTTTAACTATTGACAGAAGGATAACAGGAAAATTTGTCTTCACGTCCTGATTAAAACTTTTAAAAAATTATAACGTTACACCCTTTAAAATGTTTATTTATTACATTGTAGTGATAGATCTGCAAGACTGTATTGATCTATTAAAATTCATCTTAGACCAATGATAGAAAAATCATATTGTACTATTGGAGGTGCTACTTTTTAAAATGGATATAAAAAATGAATATCAATAATTAATAATTAATTTAAATCTAAAAAATAATGTTATCATTGTTAAAATTTTGAATAAGTATAATTGAAATAAAGGAAATCGATAAGGTTTATTTAGATTTATTTATAAAGATGTTCTGAATTTCTATTATGAACAATGGAATTTGTATATTTTTTAATTAAAAACTAGCTTATATATATTTAATATAGATATCTTTTTCAAGGTGCCTATTTTTCATCAATTAAATATCTCTCGGCTTATTCTATATATTATTAAATATATATAAAGTAGTTGTATTATAATATAATATTAGAGAAAATATTCCTAAACACTTCATCTATATAGTTAAGTAGGTTTTCAATTAATTATTATTATTTATAAAAACGTTTATAACTCTCTATAAGAAAATTAAAATACAACAAATGTAATTTAATATTTTTTATTTTAAATAAAACTTTTAGAAGTTAATAAAAACATAGAGCATTCATGCCACTTCACAAAGGAATCTCTCCATTTCTACTAGAAACCCACTATTTCAGGAAATTCAATTGAGCCTACAAGTGTCAAAAATCCACAATAAAACACACTAAAACAAAACAAAAATGTGAGATGGCCCCATGAAGTGAGTCTCACCGAGTGTGCCAAAAAATTGTAAGTGCAAGACTAAGAAGATTAAGATGTTTAAACTTACAATCAAGCAAACACAAATTAACGAAACAATCAAGATAATGACGCTAAAAGGAAACTAAAGAAATAAATAATGCAAACAATCACAAGTGCAAACTTGATTTCCTTGATTCAATTTTTCTTTGATTTGATGTGCACTCAATATGTTGAAGATGCTCGATTATGCTTCATGATTATGCAAAAATGCAAGATGGTGAACTAATGGTGGATGCAAATGCTATGCTAAAATGACATAGTTATGCAAAGGATGAGTGAATAATTTAGCATTATGATGGTATGAAAGAATGAAAGTGGATAGATTGTAAAAGAAAATGAGGGGATTAAATATGGTAAGCTAGGAGAAGAGGAGGCATGAAAATGAGACACTTGTCCATGAGAAGGGCAAGTGTCATGGATGGAAATGATAAGTTTCCTTAAGAAAGACAAGTGTCATGAAAAAGAATGACAAGTGTCCTTGATGACATATGACTATTTGGGAGAGATATGCCCAAATAAGAAGGTTATATTCCAAATATGAAGTTATTTTTAAATATTAAGATAATTAGGATATTTCCCAAAATTTTAGAAAATTTCCCCAACTATTAGGAAAATCAAGATATTTCCTTTTCAAATATGAAGATATTTCCAAATATCAAGATGATTAGGACATTTTCCCAAATTTTAAGAAATTTGCCTAAATATTAGGAAATTTAAGATATTTGGGAATGTGTACACATATGGGGAGGGAAAGAGGGTAAGGTTGACTAAAACATATGGAATAACATGTGTTCTCGATGAAACATGCCTATTTAGTAGAGAGACACCCAAAAAAGAAGGTTTAATTCAAAATATGAAGATATTTCCAAATATTGGGATGTTTAAGATATTTCTCCAAATTTTAGGAAAGATCCTAAAATATTAGGAAATTCAAGATATTTGGTAATGTGCACACATATGGGGAGTAAAAGAGGTTAAGGTTGACTAAAAACTATGGTTAGCTAGGTGGGTTAGGTTTAGAGAAAGGGCTAGATGATGGTTAAGGTTAGGAGACATGTGAGGAAATAGACTTAATTAATTTAATTAATTAATTCTATAAGGGATATTAGGAGGAAAGGACAAAAATGAATTAAATAGTCAAAATATGAATTTAATTTATTTAATAGAAGAAGAGATCAAATTTAATTAATTTATTGATTTATGATTGGCAAATAATTAACTAAAGGAGGACTATAGCATAATTAACAAAATTAACTAGCTAGAAGGAGCTAAATTCAATTGATTAAATTAATCAAACTTAGATGTCTACATAAAGCATTAAGAATAGGTACAAAGGTGGTAATACATTTCAAATGAGTCCATTCAATTTTTCAAAGATCATGGTATCGGCAAACAATTAACTACAATCTATACCCCTCAATAATATGGTGTAGTTGAGAGGAAAACTAGAACAATTATGAGAAATAACAAGAAGCATGTTGAAGGAAAAACATTTGTCAAATAAGTATTGGCCTGGTGCTATAGCATGTACAACAAATATAATGAATAGATGTCCCACTAAAATTGTCATCAATATGATTTTAAAAGAAGAATAGAGTGGATGAAAACACAATGTTTATCATATGAGAGTATTAGGATGTTGCATATGCACGTGTTAGATGAGCTAAGAAGAAAATTGGACAACAAAGAAGGAAAATATATATTTGTTGGATATAGTGATAAACCCAATACATACAAGTTATACAATCCAATAAGCAAAAAGGTTCTAATCAACAAAGATGTGCAATTCATAGAAGATGGAGCATGGGATGGAACTTTGGATAAAACAAATAGTATTGCAAACAACATACCACAAGAAGAAAAGGAATATATCATATCATCAAGTACTCCAAATGTGACTCCTTCTACACAAATTCAAGTTCAACAAATTGATGAAGTGACACTATCATTAGGCATAAAGACAACCACACACACTCAAGAAAATATTCCATCAAATGTGCAAAAAACACCATCTTACATAGGGACTATTGGTGTCGATGAGAAAACCCCATTCAACAAGTTCGAGTGACATGTAAAACCCCACATTAGCAAGATTAGGGAGAGGAAAAGTTAGAAGTTTAAGAGACATTTATAATAGAAATGAAGGTGAAAACAAGGCACATTTGTCTTCTCTTTTTGGTTTATATGCACATATAGATGATCCAATTCATTATTAAGATCCTATTGAAGAAAAAAAATGGGTGCATGCAATGGATGGATAAATAGATGTTATAGAAAAGAACCAAACATGGGACTTAGTGAATCTTTCACAAGGAAGAAAAGAAATAGGAGTAAAGTGGTCTTACAAGACAAAACTAAAGAAAATGATGATGCACAAAAGCATAAAGCAAGTCTCATAGAAAAAGGTTATTCACAACAGCGCAAAATACACTACAATGAGACACTTGCACCTATTGCCCACTTAGACAATATGAGAACAATATTATCCATACAAACTCAAAACAAGTTGGTAGTATATAAAATGGATGTGAAATCAACATTCTTAAATGGTTTCTTAGAAGAAGAGGTCTATGTGAAGTAGTTACCTAGGTCTGAGATTTTAAGCTGTGAAAAGAAGGTTTACAAACTCAAGAAGGGAGTCTATAGACTTAAACAATCTCCAAGAGAATGGTATAGTATAATTGATAGTTATCTTTTGTAAAATGGCTTAAATAGGTGCAATAGTGAGCCTACATTGCATAATAAGATGAATGAGCTAGATGAGATTATAATTGTTTATTTATATGTTAATGACTTGATATTCATGGGTGATTTGTCAATTGACATTTTCAAATGAGCTATGAAAAATGAATTTGAGATTACTAATTTGTTTTAAATGAAGTAATTTCTTGGAATTTAAGTAAATAAAAATCATAAAGGCATATTCATCTCACAATATAAGTATGCAAATGATATTTTGAAAATGTTTAATACGATGAATTGAAAAGAAGCTCCATCACCTATTATGAAAGGTTTGAAATTGAGAAAATATGACAAAGGACTACACGTAAATATAACTTTGAATGAAAAACTTGTTGGTAGTATGATGTATTTAACAGCCACAAGGCCAAACATAATGTTTGCAATTATTCTTATTTCAAGGTTCATGAATTCTTCAAAAGTTTCTCATTGGAAAGCAAGGAAGAGGATTTTGAAGTATGCTAGTAGAACAAGTAATAATAAAATTATTTACTCAAAGACGAGTGATTTGAAGCTAATAGGATACACTGACAATGATTGTGCAGGGAATATAGATGATAGAAAAAGTACTTTCAATTATGTTTTTCATTTTGGATCAGGCATAGTATCGTGGGGATCAAACAAACAACCAATTGTTACTCTTACATCAGTTGGAGAAGAGTATGTAGAAACTAGAGGGACAGTGTGTCAAACAATTTTGATGAGAAAAATATTGAAATAATTGAGACATGAACAAGAAGAGGCAACAAAAATTTATTGCGACAACATCTCAACCACGACACTATCAAAGGATCTAGTTTTTAATATAAGAAGTATACATATTGACACAAGGTATCATTTCATTAGGGAGATGATCAATAATCTAGAAATATACTTGAAATATTGCAGTAGAAGATCAATTCGTTGACTTTTTCACTAAGGCACTGGGAAAAGAAATTTTTGTGCATCTGACACAAGAAAATATTGTTTTCATAGATGGTAGTTGTGATTAAGGGGGAGTCTTGGAGTTAATATCCATCTACCTCATTTATTTCACCATATAATTTTCTCCTCTCCCTATTGTTTTCTATCTAATGAATCTCTCCTACAACTTAGGTGCCTTCTTCTTCACTCCAAACAAGATAATGTTTTTAATAAAAAAGTACTAATTCTAATTTTTTTTGTATGCTCATATGGTGCAATAATAAAACTATTTGAATTAAATATAATTTACTATTTTGTTTTCCTCTACTTTTCTAGAAATTTTTAGAAGAGTCTAGAGTATAATAGCTACAACAATAGGTTTATAGGGGTTGTGTTAATATATGAGAATAATAAAGGTAGGAAAAAGAGTATTGTTGTAGCAACAACATGGTTATAGCTAGAGAAGGGTAGTCACTTGATCTATATGTTAATTCTAAGATAAATAGGGGTAGAAAAGGGGTTGTTGTAGAAATAAGTTAAAACTAGTCAATAGACAAGGGTGATTACTTTTCTTCATTTTTTCATATTGTTAGTTAACAGATTTGTCTTTATAAGAGAAACATAATGACTCAATGTGCCCAACATGAAAGATAAATAAGTAATTAACATTTCAAGAGATTGCCAATTATGTTGCCAATATTCCTTTGAATTTTAGAGGTACAACTCCCTCCTAAATCTAATTCTAGGTTTTGTAGTATGCTTTTTACTAGAAAGAAAGAAAGGAAAAGATATACAATTCTCATATGCAGAAAATGAAATCTTAGATTTTGATCATCTGAAACGATGTGAACAACACATAGTTTTCTCACATCATAATTAACTATACAAAAAATATTGAAATGTGACATAAATAACTAAAAAAGAGACATGAAAAATCCAAAGTTTCTACATCATCTACATATAACCATAGAAAAATCAAGTAAATAACAGCAATTCAAAGCTTACTACCAACATGAAAGAATATGGCAAACACAAATTTTTGATATATTAATTCACTCGAAAGATGTACACAAAACCTTAAATTCTCAAAAGATGACAAAAATTTCAAAATATTATTGCCCCTTTTAGTAATTTCCTCCCCCTTTTAGTATATATCATTTTATCTATTGATAACTAAAGTCCTTTCCGTTTTAAAAACGGTTTCTTTAAATTTAACAGTCTTGAAAACAACTTCTCTATACATGATTTTAAAACAAAAAAATATCAAATAAACCCTAATCATCAACCACTAATCTCATGCTCCTTCCTCCTCATCAGGCACTAGATTCAATCCTACAATCCAATGGTCAATCTTATCCGCTTTCCTTTCTTCTTCAATCAACACCCAAAGGACTTTAGTAAATTTATCTTCATGAATTATAGTTGTATGAACATAATCACTCATGTCCAGAAGGATATCATCCTGTAAATAATCGACATCAGATTGGATCAAGGGAACTTTTCCTTTGAGCACCATCCTTGATGCTATTTGAAAAGATTAGTTATCAAGAATCCTCTGTACAACAAGCTCTCCCTATTCACATCGCTCATGATTCTAAGCCTACTCCATGATTTTCTCTAACAAGGTAATAGCTTTTCTATATTGGCCAAAGCTGGTATGCTCTTTCCATGAAAAAGTGTAATTGTCGGATGATATCTTCGTGTTCAATTTATCACCAATTCAAGTCTGGTTTTTAAAATCGAAATTTGATTTCATGAGGTAAAACCATTCTGACATGGACAACTCATGATAACACACACTCCTTTAGCCATTTTCAAAAGGTGGTGTATGAAAATATGTTTGCAAGGGTGATAATATCAAGTGCTACAACACATGTTGCAACCTTTACGTGTCCTCAACTACTTAATCATGTCATTAATGATAAATATTTCTAATAATCTTCTCAAAAAATATGTACCACATGTTGGCACAGTTAGTCGAAGTTGGTATCAAGATAAGCGATTGCCTTCACAGGGTAGATAAATTCAAACAATTTCCACTGACAACTAATTATAACCTGTTCCCTATCAACATTCATGTCGCCACCTCAATAGCCCCATTGTGTCCTTCATAAATGTGCTAGCTTCTAAGTTAGGTGGTGGTCCCAATCCCTCCTCAAAGACTTCATGAATTAACACAAGCGTATCAGGAAATAGGGTAGAATCACAAGCTCCAAACTAATTCAAAATTCATTGAAAAACCCGACTTTCTTGTATCTTCATGAAGAGTGATCGGTCTTTTGTGATTTATCGCAACCATGTTGGGTGATCGAGAGCTTTCAAAACATTAGAACCCCACAACAAGATCAACAAGGTAAGGGACCGGCTACTTAGTTTTGAAAATGCATAAAGTCACGACTCGGGAGCCACATTATTGAAGCAGATGAAGAGAGTCCTTAGGGCATAAAAATTTATGACATGGTAGCAAAATTTAAATTTTATGCATAACACATACCCAATGAAAAAATATCATATTTGTATATAGTTTTATGCAATCAATTTTATATGATTTGAAGTATAAATGAGTTTACTTTGTCTTGTCTTTTATCTCTATTATTTAAGCTCTCTATTTTCTTTTCTTTTCTAGCTTGTCTCTCTCCTTAAATATGCTATAGTGGAAACCACTATGGTCTCAATGGATGCCATAATTATAGAGTATGTTCAAATTGAATTTGATGATTGGACTTCAATTTTTTTGGGAGAATGCGATTTGTAGGTGTAAACCCTACCTTTCTTACCTATGCAGCTACAAGTATGTATATGAAATGTGCAAGCATTGGCAATGCATGTGGATTGTTTATAAGAAGGTCTTTAAGAAAGGTGGTTTCTTAGGATGCAGGGATTGCATGATATATACAAAGCTAGTTTTTGTAAAGGCTTTATAATCTTAATAAAATGTACAAAGATATTTAATCATTAAATAAAATGTAAGAAGGAGAAAAGGGGTTCTCGCTTTAGAATCCTACCACAAATAAAAAATACAACATGAATAATCAATAGTAGTCATTTAACATTAGACAGAAAACATGTGTAATAATGTCCAATCTAAATCTCATGCAATGTATGCAAACATAATATAATGTTGTATCCAAGATGTAGCCCTAAAAAATATGCAGTGTTTTATATGTAAGTTATTAGATGGTACTTATTACATGATTACCTCTTGAAATATCCATTATATTACGTAGATGCATATCATACTTGATGTTAGATATCTAATTTCAAAGTATACCTATGATTAATATATGTTTTAAATTCATGATCACTTTAGGATACTCATGCTTCTTAAAATGATGAAAAATATTAATGATAAAATACTCTTACCATGCGATTTTTCATTTACTTTTGTGCCTATTGAGGAAATATCTTGACATATACAAATGTACATATTGATAAATGGCACAATATTATGTAAATTTCGTTCCATTACACTGGGTTTCTCTCCATATCTATACACAGTTATTCCCATGGATTTGGCTCCATTATTTTCCTTTCAGACATATTCTCTAATATATTTTTATTATCCACATATTTAGCATACTTATAAGCATACCTCTCTCTCTCTCTCTCTCTCTCTCTCTCTCTCTCTCTCTCTCTCTCTCTCTCTCTCTCTCTCTCTCTCTCTCTCTCTCTCTCTCTCTCTCTCTCTCTCTCTCTCTCTCTCTCTCTCTCTCTCTCTCTCTCTCTCTCTCTCTCTCTCTCTCTATATATATATATATATATATATTAGAGCATTTTCACTAGTTTGAGAATTATCACATAGTCATAAACTTGTCCACTTAAAAAAATTATATTAATTTACCTTATCCACATTCCTACCTTATCCATGAAGCATATGTCTACTATAATTTGATGTTTTTTATTTAATTAAGTTGGAGAAGGCCTCAACCCATTATAGTTCCAAATCAAAAATTAACCAAGTCTTTGGGATCAAGCCCGTAGAGCACCAAGGATCAGAAAAAATGTATTAAAGTACATACAATAAATACTTAATATGTTGTGTAGGGGCAACAAAATGAGAACAACGAAAACAAAAAATAGAGAAACACATAAAGTAAAGGGGCACTAATAAATATAGCCTAAGTTCTCCATGATCTAGTCTAACACTTTCTCCTAAGTAGAAGCTGCAACATTCTTCTTTCACTTGGCTTTGTCTTCACCTTTTGTCTTTGATTCCTATTTCTTCTTCTTCATGTCAATTTTCTTTCCCATAGTCATCACTCCAAAAATAGACTTTTACATAAACATGCTATTGATCTTGACCATGTTAATTTTCTATCCCTTTATCTAGATGGAGAATCTATTCCCTATTCTTCTCATCCCTGATACTATTTTATGGAATCTCTAGACTCTTCACATACACTTGTAGATCTTCAACCTTCATTGCCAGCACTTTACAGGTCCGAGGGGATTTTTCTTAACCAATTTCTCTTTTATCAACTATTTCTTCATCTTCCTCCTCAACATAGCTTTTGAGGATTTTGAACCTCTCCAAAGAAACTTGGGAATGGGTTTCATAGGGTGCAGAGTGTGAAAAATATTCCTTAACAATTAAATTCAGAGGCTCCTAAAGGGTTTCCTTACCATCTTTAATGAGTTATTCGTTGAAAATAGAGTCCTTAGAGTGAGCTCAAATTTCTTCCCTTGAAGGGGATTTACCAAGAGTAGCGACAATTTTGGCCACCATGGTGAGGTTATCTGACCTAGTAGACCTCTTTTCTTTGAAAGAAGTAGTAATGTCATCCTTGGGAAACTCATCATTTGAAATGTCTATAGTAGGGAAAGGTCGGGGGGAATAACCAATCCATTGTAAGGGGATTTTGATTTTATGTACTCTAATTTGATGCTTTGTACTAGTATTCAAAGATATTTAATTACATTCATTTTACATCCATGATTTCTCACAGATTCTCTCATCTCAGTGTATTAAAGGAGAAATCTAATAGTGACTCATTTTGATTTTCTTCTTAGAAAAGAGTAAAGAATTTGCATACATTATTCTATGGTCCCTTCCTATTTTCTTTAAGCCTTAGCACACAACTTAATGTCCAACCTAGGAGAAATTATCTACTTGCAATGAAATAACAAGCCTTATAACAACTTAACGCCCAACCTAGGAGAAATTATCTACTTGCAATGAAATAACAAGCCTTAAAACATATTTTTTGAACACCTCCAACACTTAAATTAATAGATATACAAGAATAGACAAACATTTAGTTGTTGACTACAAGAATATAATTCCAAAGTGCAGATGCAAGGAGCTAAATCATGGTTGTGAGCTCATCTTAGACCTAGGAACTTGTCCTTGATAGAGAAAAAATTGAAAGGTATCATAGCCATGTATAAATTTTTAAACCGATAAGAAGCTTATGTGTCATAGTCATGTATCATAGATTTTTTATAAACCGATAAGAAGCTTATGTATCATAGTCATGTATAAATTTGACTCTTGCCATCACACATTTTAAACCCATTTTACACTAATTTTGGATTAAGATTAGCTGTATATAAACGAATGCTAAATTTAATAGTGAATCAAGGCACGCGATAAGTTTAAAGTACAGGTGTATATTAATTCCATAGAGCTTTGAGTCAACATTTTATGGAGGGAACTTCAAAGTAGAAACTCAAATATATGGAACGCGAATTACACGCATTCTTGTTTGTACGTAGTCTACTATATGATTAGAGTATTTTTACTGTTATTTTACTGCTTTGTGACAAACTAATTTGAGCAGACGGAATAGCGAGTTGTGAGATTAAGACAAATTAGTGTAGTTTGGGGGCAGTGGAAGGTAAGAAAGAAATAGACGGTGGGGAAACAACGAGTAGAAAGCTACGTCAATAAACATAAACAATACTATTATTTACTTTTTCCATGCGCATTAACTTTTGGATTGCCATACACGTTCACCTCCCATTCAAACACAATTTGGAACAACTTAAATAAGAAAAAGGTGGTGAGGTAATGAGTAGAAAGCTATGTCATTCATCGCATTCCACCATCAATAATGAATCTTGCTTGACAAATTTGAACAGGATTGCCTAAAGTTGAACAAATTTCTTGTCAAAAATTAATATTGTACACCTTACAGAATGATGGTTTGAAAATTTAGAAAGCTATATTGTATATCTCATCATCGATTCCTCAGTTCGTTTGTCATTCGAGTACAATCTGTGTAGTGGAAGATAAGAAAGAAACAGCTGGTGGGGCAGGCGACAAGTACAAAGCTATGTATATCTACTTTATCATTCACCATATCCTATTTTTTAATACGCACTAAGCACAAACTTTTGGATTGTCAAAAACGCTCACCATCATTTAATGCGCACTACTTTTAATGCTTGTTTTACATTGTTAAGCACGCTCATCTCCTTCATATAGTCTAAATATGATAGGTTTTGAAATTTGGAACAAACTAAATTAGTTGAACTGGAAAAATATGCTGAAGTGTTGACTAGCCAATTTTATAAAGCTCGTATTTGGAGAAGGGTCTTGATATCTTAGTTTGATCTAACTTTTGTTAGGCAATTTTTTCCATCTTCACTTAGATCCCATCAAGTGAAAGTATTATCTTCATTCTTGTTTACTATAAATAGAGTACCATTCTATTGTGACACACACTTATGTCATTAGGAGGATGTTTGTGAGTGTTAATCTATTTGGGTTAATAACAACCAACCGGTGTGGTAATTAGTTGGTACTAAAGAGGATCTTAGGGAATCATGGTTTGGAAATTTTTGTAATTGAATATTTGTTAAAATTGTACAAATTTTATGTCAAAACTTAATTATTGACACATTAGAGAATGCTGGTTTGGAAATTTGCATAAATCAATATTTGACAAATTTCTTCAAAGTTGAAATGAAGACAATTTTAGATTAGAATGTAGGTTGTGACATGTACACTAACATAGAATCTCAAAACCAATTATATACATAACGGATGTAGATTGTTGATAGCACACATTTTTAAAAAGAGAAGATTTGAATTGATTAGCATATTGAGTAGAACATTGTCAATCTACATTTCATGCTTGTCAAACACAAGCCTCTCAATATAATTATAAAAAAGTAATGGCTTTAAAATTAGGGACAATTTAAATTGGTTGTTGTAGAAAAAAATGATGCATGTTTCACTTGGCATTGATACAATTTCTCGAGACCTTTGAAGCATTGAGCATGCATGCAATGCAATTAAATTACACTCTAAAAAACTTTTGAATTCTCAAACATCCACATAACCTTTGCAAATTAGATTACGAATAAGAAGTGATAATAAAATTGTGTAATCAATAGTTATCTAGTTTTAATCTCACTTAAAACTAGAGGACCAAAAGATGTGATATAAATCGATGTAAATATAAAATTGATATTTTATTAATTAAATTTCTTATTACTTAATAAGAAAGTAGAAAATTATATGACTATAACTTATTAAAATGCATAATATTATAAATAGTTAATTTTGTAAGCTTTTATTTTGAGAAGATTTGAGATAATCAAGGTTACTCCAACTTTTTGTAGATAGTTATTTCTCATCTTTAATAAACTCTCAATTAGTGAGGTTTTGAATCACACACATATCATATAGGTATAGTATCATTCTATTGTGGCAAAATAAAAAGATTTAGACAATTAAAATTCTCTTATCCACAATGGGGAATACTCATGCTATCGAGAGTATGTTTTATAATTTTGTAAAATTTGTGGTCACAATAACTTGCTAGTGTGGTTACTAGTTTGCATAGAAGAGGACCATCTATGATAATTCTACAATTAACAACTGATTAAGTGATAATCCTTGAGTGGACTGTTATGCATAGATACAATTTAATAAAATATCAGATGTTTAATCACCAAACAGTTATAAACATGTAGATATATAGTGATGTATATTTCAAAAATATATAATTCTTTCCATTGTGAATTTTAGTCCAAAAAGGATAGAATCCTATGGGAGCGACAAAGTAAATTATCTTTCCATAAATGGGGATATATAAAAATAGCTTAAAATTTAACCTTTCTAGGTACCCTCTATCTCCTTCCCTCCCTCCCTCTCTATCTGTCTATATTTTTCTAATTTTTCATAGTGGACACATCATTAAAGAAAAAAAAAGTGAGCATGTGGGTCCAAATTTTTCTAAAAAGTAGACAAAAATCATTTTTTGTATGTGTTTATAATATAATCTAGTTTGTATTTTTTTAATTTTTCTTATAATTTACATGAATGGGTGAAAAAAGAAAACAAAAATATTATATATAGGTCTTTGATAAAACCTAGACATTAACAAAAAATTAAAGATCAAAACTTTATTCTTATTGAAACATAGAAAAGATAACATGGTTAGAAAGCTAAGAAGGCTCAAGATTATTGTGGTATTTTTTAACATGAAATTGAAAGATGTACAATTTTTAATGTAAATCATGCTCAGGATTCCTATTTTGAGAGTTTGCAAAAATAATGCCTTTAGACATTGATATGTAAGTCCAAATTGAAATGCCCCAATCAAATATTAACATGGGTGTGTAATACCGTACTCACATTATATTGAAGAAAAAAATTCTCTCCCCCTCTCTTTTTCCACCACTCACCTTCCCTCTCTAGACCTATTTCTCCTTCTATCCTTTCCTTCTTCCCTCTCTCTCCCTCCCTTTATATATCTCTTTATATTCCCTTCTACCCTCTCACTTTCTATCCAAATATAGATGTATCTCTCCCTTTCTACCTCCTCTTCCTCTCTCGCTATCCTTTCTTAGATCTCTTTGTATGCACATAATTCTACCTTTATCTGTCCCTAAATATCTATATTTCTCCCTATCCCTATCTATATCTCAATATTTGTATATCTATCTATAGCTGTCATTATGTCTTTTTTATGTATACTGCTTATTTTTGTCATGTGTCTCACTGCATTAGCTATGAGAGTCCTTTTAGTTTTATAATGGCCTCGACTAACTTCACCACAACAATTTCTATTAGTGTTGATGATTTGGAAACTAGTGATATAATGGCTCCCTTGATTAAATGTCATTGGTAGTTTGTGCCCAAGTTTTTTCATGAGGTATACCTTTTGATAAATCTGTGGATGTGGTTTTACCTATTTAAGATTTCAATAATGCATGTAAATATTTAGAAAAAATAAATTTATGGGATATTTCTTGGCAAGGGTTTTCCATAAATGTATGTTGTAGGATTGGGTTACCAAGGCATGAAAAAGTCATGGATCTGCTTATATGGTGTAAAAAACCTGACAAAAGGTTTCTTTCCTTTTTTTTAGTTGAAGTTTGCCTTGTCTAAGCCATTTTTCAACATGGTCTTTGATTTGTTATCTCTTCCTTACTGGATTCATAGCCTTGGATGCCCTAGGTTTGATAGAGCTTTGCGGGTTTCCTTTGCCTTGATGGACTTTTTTCTATATTATTGGCCAATATGTTGGCAAAGTCATTTGTCTAAAACTAAGATATTTATTTCCTACTTAACCTAAAAAATGGCTTTGTATCAAGGTTGATTTATCTCATGACCTCAAAAATATGATTGATATTCAAATAGGAGGTCCTTTTCACACCTGGTATGTGTACTCTATCTAAATTTGGGTAAGAATTATTTTTGTTGTCAATTGTTAGAGCACAAAATTTAAGATTTTTCTTTGCATGCACTAAGGGCTAAGTCCCATCCTAAGGTTTTTGACCCTCTACATGTTAAGGATAATTCATAACTAAAGCAAAAGTGGACTATGGTTTACTATAAGGAAAAATATATTTTGTCCACACAAACCCAATAAACCAAGCACCGTGTAGTTGTAACCTTTGGTGCTACTTTCAAACCCTTTTCACAAGAGGAAGGAGGTTATGGATCTCATTTTCATTGAGGCTTATAGTCATCTTTCTTTTGTTCTAACACAACATTAGTGCTCTTAGCTCAGACCCATATCTTATTCCACTCTTCTGAACCTTCTAGGTGTGTGCAAAGAGGTGAGATTGTTTGAGAAAAGTGAAGGAATGAGATTCCTAGTTTTCAAATAGCCTCTAATTTCTTGTGAAATTATTTTTCCTCTCTTGAGGATAGGGATGACATTGAATATTTTGAATCATGAATTTTCAATAATGAAATATCTTAGGTCTCACTAACCTCACCAAGAAGTATTTTGTGTGGGATCCTCCATAAATTTGTCTTGGTATTGATGTGTTAATCTCTCATGAAATTGACATATTTATTTTTATTCACTTTGTTGAATGTAGGGTTATCTGGCTAGGTTGCCTAGTTTTTGCTTTCAAAAATGAGGTCGGTCATGGAAGGGTTGTCACCCTTCTTGGGTCACTATGTAAATCTTGTGATTGATGATGGATGTGATCCTACTTAGTTTCTTGTTTGGATCCTCATGTCAGCCAATGCTCAGTCATTTACAATCATTAATGCTTATGCTCTGAATGACACTATTGAGATATCTACACTTTTGTGTTAGATTATGGATTAAATGTCTTATTTCACTAATGTACTACAAACAGTGACTTTAATATGGTTGAAGTGGCTTTTCGTAAGGAGGGGTTATTGTCTTGTCATTGGACAATTTGGGAACAAGAGGTGTAGTTCTATATGCATAATAAATTGGGTCTTTATGATCCCAACATTTTGTTTCCTACCAAAAACATCTTATGTGGCACACATGGAGCAATTTTTAGGAAAAAAATGATGGAGTTCTCAAATGTCTTGATCATGTTATGATAGAAACATAATAATTTTTAATTTTATGCCTTATCAAGCTCTTCTAGTGATGCCTCTCCCTGAGGTCACCCTATTGTGCCGCTTTCCTATCAAGTTCAACATTGATTAGAAAGTGGGTCTTGTGTAGCCTTTGTTGTAAATATGAGCTTTGGTTATCATTGATGTCAAACTTGTTGGTCCAAAAGAGATACTTAGTCATTCTCTTGCTCCGAAGATGGTTTTTAAATGAGTAGTTAATGTAAGTTGGTGAAGAAGATGTATGCGATTGTATGGAGTATGTGTATGGATGTTTATGACAACAAATTATAGTGTGTTCTAGTATTTTGGGGCTCTATTGGTGTTCTATGTATACCAATATAATTTTTTAATTATGACTAACTTTTTT
Source organism: Cryptomeria japonica (assembly GCF_030272615.1). Classification (NCBI taxonomy): domain Eukaryota; kingdom Viridiplantae; phylum Streptophyta; class Pinopsida; order Cupressales; family Cupressaceae; genus Cryptomeria; species Cryptomeria japonica. The sequence goes on along the minus strand of NC_081407.1, from coordinate 752,113,647 downwards.
GGTAAACATTCTAACATAGAGTTTGGTCTGGTACATGGTGGATATGCATCAGATAGTTATGTAGTTCTAGAGAAATGTTTGTGGATGTACATTCTCATTATATCTCAATTTTGAGAAGGATACGTTATCTACAGTTGGAGCTAATTAAGTTAGAGTTCCTATTGATATAGCTGCATTGCAGTGGTGTCATGGAATGTATTGCATTCCTTGTCTTATAGTTGGTGAAATGTTGTAGATGGTTGATTCAAGTTTCTTGATGTTCTATGTTGCATATCTGGTCATTCATAAGCTTTTTTGGTGGTCTTGATTGAATTTTGAGTATTTTGTATTGGTATGAGTTAATTGTTTCTTTTTTTGAGGACAACATGTGTTTTTTTGGTCTATTTAGTAGCATACGGGTGCATGAGAGCTATATTGGGAGCATCCAGAAGGTGTGCCAACATGGTGTGACCATTCACATATTTTATTTTCCTTCCAAATTTTCATTAGAGAGTGTTTTGGGGATGATGGTTAAGTATGAACATGTTACTTCTTATAAAGCCAACCTAATAAATGTTATTGATGTTGCAGATAATATATAAAGGTAAAATTCATTGTGTGGATAATATATAAGAAAAATATGTTATTAAATTTCATTGTGAAGTGGTGAAAACATTTGGATGTACAATAGAGAAGTATTGAGGATAGTTTTTTATGTGTACTGAACTTTGAACTATTATCAAAATTTTGGTAGATGCTTTATCTATAGTTTAATCTTGTTGATGTCAATGTATTAGAAGAATTGTTTCTTTCTCTGAAGTAGTGATCTTTAGTGTGTGTAAGTAATTACTATATCTTACCCTAAGGTTGTGTAGCCTAGCTTGCAACTCATCTTTCAAAGAAGTAAGCTCCTAGGCCTTCAATGTAAACATTGTAATTAGTTTCCTAAATTTTGTAACAAATTTTACATATATTATGATTTTGATTCTAACCATGGCTTTTCCTAGTTTAAGTTTTCCACGTAAAAAAGTTGGTGCTCATGTGTGTTTAGTTTAGTGTTTTTAGTTATTTACTTTCATGCATATAGCTGATGAAATGAATGATAAAATAAGAAGTTAAACATGATCAAGTTTCTAGTAAATGTTGATTCATCACACCCCCTTTCAACACCCAGTAGTGAACACATGCAAATAATTACCACTAGGAATAGATCTCATCTCATATATATCAAATTAATAATGTCATATACAATGATGTCAAAATCATAATGGCTACTAGGAGCCCAAAATTACCTAGGTGTCTACATATCATTATACAAAACTGGTACAAAATCAAGACTAAAGATGAGCTATAATGAATTTTTCCCCTTAGAACCAACCAGTCTTGAAGGTCTTTAAGACCCAAAAGGTCTTGTGGCTTTTTCTCCCTTTGATGGTTCTCCAAGTGGTCCCATCACCCTACCACTCTTTATCCTCTATCTTTGTTTCATGCCTTGTGAGCTCATCCTGAAGCTCCCTACTTTGTGACCTATAGGTGCTCCAACATCATATAGCTATCTTAAGTAAGCTATCTCCTAGGAATCCTTGAATATATCTTCCATCCCTACACCAATGTCCACTACTGAGTGGCTCTGACCCCTTCTATAGCCTCCTCTTCTATCTTCCCTCTGACAATATGGATCTATTGTCTCAAGGTTAGCATGTTCATAGCTTGTGCCCATACCTATCCCTTGGGATATGTATCTAGGTCTACATTGTTGCCACCTAATAATGTCACTCCTATGCTTAACCCTGTACCTATGGTAGGATCTCTCCTTACACCTATACCTATATTGGTGCATGCCTTGACATGAATGCCTATCCCATTTTCTCTTTTGGATCCATAGCATGTCCTTCTCTCCCTTGAGGTGGCCTAGGTGGTCATCATCCCTTTCCTCTGTCCCTCTCTCTCTTATCTCCTCAACCTCTCCTCTAGTGTCTGTTCCTCCTCAATGGTGCCTCGCCATTAATGTCATCATATATCCTCAAAATTGGCTCTCCTAGTTTTGTCAATATAGAGAAAGGGTATTCTTTTAACTTGGCCTCAAAATATAGCATCATCCTTGCACCTACAAGGTCTTATCATAAATGTCACTATACTAGGACTAATTCCCTAAACTTGGCTACTAAAACATTATGAGATAAGATAGGGCCCCATAGTGGTACCTCTTTCCAGATGTGTACAAAATTTGTTGAACTAATTGGATTACCCCAAAAATTACAAAACTACATGAATACCCTCTCTAGTAGATGGCTCTCTATGATGTAAGGTGTTTTCCCAATAAAATACTTGGTTTGATAGAAAAAAGGAAATACCTCAACATCATCATCCCAATCCTTGTAGTCAAGGTATTCTCTCTAGTTAATTGTATCGATGTCATCTATATAACCCACTATTGGTTCCCAAAAATGTGTTTACACTGTGAGAAACAAAGACCAAGTTGATTCCTCAAGATACCTATGGAAAGCCACTTCCAACTATCAATATCCTTCAAAATTAGACCAACCGCAACAAGGATGCAAGATCCTTCTACACTTTGGGCTCTACAAAACCTGAGAGTGTAATCCCTTTAGTGAACTTCTTGATCTTTACACCACACTCAAAGATTCACTAAAACAAAGTTGATAATATCATGTAAAGGCTCGACAGAAAAGGAGAATGCTCAAGGATGGCAAATCCTTCAATGATCCTCAACCTAATTGGAGCATGAGATGGGTGGGACAACTCAAACATACATGAAAATGTAAAAATGTTCTGATAATCAACAAATTATAGAGATTCATTAGTGAAATTGAAACGAGGTTGATTATTAAAGACAACTACAAGCAATGATTAGTGCCTTAGTCCATTGGGTACCTGAAGATACAAAATGTAAATTGAAAATGTGATAGAAGTACATCTAATAGTTTAAGATCTAAGATAATATTTCCTTACAATATATATCATTTGCAATCCCAACCCAAACTACTTATCTAATATCCCTACATAAGCCCTATCATTCTGCAACTCTATCTAAGAAATTTAGTTGACCCCTTGAGCCGAAGCATAAATAGAAAGCTACATACATCACAACAATTACTGAATAAAATAAACCCTTGGTTGATTTTACTCAAAAAACTTATAGAATCATACAATTGAGAGAAATAGGTCAAAATTTTATTTCTATCAAATAAAAATACTACTTTTGTCACATGATGCAATTTACATATAACTCCTTCAAGAACCTACACAAAACTTGACACAAAAATGCTTCTTTATTTGCTCTATAAATGACTTTAAAGCTTGTTCACTTCACCTAGACTCACTACTAGAACCAGACAGGGAAACCACAAGGAACAAGAAAATTTTGAACCCACAAGAGAATCACCAAATCTTAACACGTCTAATGGCCTTGATTTCCCTTTTTATAGAAGAAAAGAGAGAAACAAGCTTCAGACCAAAAGACACATGTCAACAAAAGATTTACTCTCAACAATTAGGCTAGAAAGCCATATGCAATTCTATTACAAAAATATTCTATATGCATGCGCTGGCGACAACCAATACCTTTAATGACCCTTTTAAAAATAAATTTGAAACTCAGCCATAAATCCTGCCTAGCTTGGCAAATCAAACGATCAGTAATTGTCAATATGACATTGACCCTCGATCGTGGCATGTGGACCCATTAAATATGTGACTTAGTAGTGCCATACCATCTTCTATCCTAACAATGTCAGTGCCCACACCATCGGTCTTCTCCGTCAACTCAAGACACATGGCATCATCTCATGATGCCACACTCTATAAAATCCTTGAATCATCTTTCTCATGGTTATGAGGGCCATCAGATATGTTCACACTTTACCGTGTGGCCACAGTGACCGCCAACCTTTTGTAAATTTAAAAATTGAGCACCCTTTCACCCAAATCATAACATCACCGTCCATCTAAAACATGTGCAAATTGATAGGGCCTTTAGTAAACCAGTCTTTACCTCCTGAAAACTAGTAACATGAGGTTTTGAAAATTCAAACCGTTAGCTTGCCCTTCTCCATTAAGGAAACATGGCATCATCTCATGATGTTGTGGTCTTTATCTTCTCTTCACTTTCATCTGCGAGGAAGCACGGACCGTTAGATCTAACCTGACTTCATCTAGCAACTGAAATACTTAGAGTTTAGACTTAGGAAAAATATAAGGGCCCTGACCGAAAATAACTTAATGCTTAGCAAAAATAATGTCTTCGCCGATGGTAATGATGAAAAATAAAAAGGTTAGGGTTTTTCTCTCATAAGACTTAATCAGAAATTCACAAACCCTAAACCCTAGACCTTGAAATTTGATAGAGGGCAAAATAAAATCTAGAATGACCAATATTTTGACTCAAATATGAAAAAAAAATTGCGCAGTCATTTTTTAGGACTATCAGTGGCTCTAGTTGGGGATGATCATTACTCAGGAATGATGCGAGAATTCCAAAATCTTTGGTGAAGCAGACCACTTGCAGAGTAGACCCAAAAGAAGTTACCTAGATAGGACAACTTCAATAGAAAAGAAACTACACTACCAAAAGAAAACTAACTAATGCGAGCAAAAAATAACAACTACATTAAGGAAAGTAGAGCCTCAAGAATTGTCCATGAATAGGCAATTCAAGAGGGAAAAGGTAACTATTCCATTGGGAATAGAGTCAGAAAAGATTACCCTACCCCAAGATTCTTGTGGCATGCAAGTCAAACCACATGTGATGGCCCAATGCCATCTATCAAAATCAACCAATGTTTCCCTCTGTCATAAACATGGTTCTCCTCTGAATGCACTAAAAGCATTTTAATAAAATAGTTGGAATGCCATTTACCAAACCTGCTAGTCCTTTTGTCCAATTACCATGTTTAAAATTATTATCACACTTACTGTCGAAACTCTGAAACTTATGCAATGATTGAAAATATTGGTCACCTTGTGACATATATGTGCTATATTGAACATAACATATATCTTAACAGAAACCAATATCACACTCTATAAAAATATCATTCAGCTGAAAGAAGAAAATCTCATATTTTGGCACACAACTAAGAAAACGGGCTTCATTTAAAACATTAGTCTACTCATTGAAAAAGGAACTCCCAAAATAATCAACTCTCCTACTATACATAATAAGAAAAATGCTATCAAGAGGAAGAAAAGGATCATAATTGATCCTTTCATGTAACTGCAAATCATTAAGCCAGAAAAAAACTTCAGCCTCTTGCTCTGAATCCCATTTGATATCAACAATATCAGCAATAGAAGGAAACTCATCATTGTCATTTAACATCAATTCAGATATCACATCTTGATCTTCGTAATTATCTATTTAAAAAGTTGATGCAGTAGTGTCCATACTCTCAATTGTTTCTTCATACAAAGGGTTAAGAACCATATGAAAACCCTTCTCAAAAATATTATGGCAAAGCACTAACTGATCCATATCTACATCCTTATCAAACAATGCATTAAATTTTTCATTAAAACCATTTCTCATCTTAATTTCACATTCATTTCCATTAAGAATCAAGGAGTTACAATCTGAACTAGAACAATAACATCATTATAATCCTCACAATATAAATTCTCAATTTCATGATCTTCATAGGCTTCGGCAAAGTTATCATGACTATTTTGACCCATTTGAACTACATCCTTCTAAAAAATATAGGCCAATTCAAGGACATTTTGGTGATGAGAACACTAAAAAACAATACAATCCATACTACTAAAAGTGGCTTGTAATGGGATAACTTCTTCATTGTTACACACCATACAACTTTCTACCTCAATAGCATCATCAACTAAAATTGGTGGCACCATATCATTCAAGTGCTCATCATCACAAATAATTAATTTATATGAGAACGGATCAATGTCATCAATATCTTCCATACCAACACTATTTTCATCAGATATATAACTATTCGATTCCTCTTCATACAAGCTACTAGATTCATCTGAACCATAAGACTACAAAAGGACCTTTTGTGTACTCTCTTCACTGGAAACACTAATACTACTATCACATGATAGAGTGACTGATATTACCTCCATTTCTGTATCATTTGTGTCATATAATTTCTCATCAACCTTCTTTTCAATAGCATGAGCAATAACCACTGTCTAGGACAAGTTCTCTTCACTCATATTTTTGTTCAAATCATTTGTCATAACAGGGTTAATGTGATCAACAGGGATGTATATGCTTTGACACTAATCTTCATCTTTTGGGTCATACCTTTCTTCAACATCTAATGTCTTGGGATAGCATACCCTTGCAGATAGATAACCCTTAGGGATTCCATATTTAAATTTGTTCTCGGTGTCCATTGTTGTTCTATAAGCCTGCTACATGGTTTTAGGATCTTTGTCTCTTAGCAAATAGCTCACTTCCTCATCAAATGCAGCTAGGTAAACAACCAAACATACTACATCATTTGGCCTATAACGGCTAGGAATATCATCCAATGCTCTAGAAAATCTAAGGTGGAAAATAGGAAGTACCTCATCCTCTTCCTTACGGAGGACAAAAATTTGAAAACCTAGAACTTCTTCATAGGTCAGATTTGTTTCAAACCAGCACTGCAACACCTCCTTATCATCATATGGAATCATATGGATTCCATCCTCAACTTGTCAGGGTACTTCATCATAGGAGCTCAAACCTGCTTCATCTCTTCTAAAAATTATTTGGTTCTTCCTAGTTCTTCTTCAAATAATGCACATTGGTGAAAAGATCTCAAAGTTACCACTCACAACTTGTGAGGTATTATGAAATAATCTTGAAAAATGGACAAATCTAGACATAACTTACATTGAAAGATGAATTACAATAGATTCTCCAACAACATTTATGAGAATTGACTCAATTAACAAGGGATGGACTTAACAAGCTCATGACTCTATAAGGAAAAATAATTTTGGTCCTATTATGTGGGAGAAAAGCTCAACCATCAAATAAAAAAGACATGGAAAATTCTATGACTCAACTACATCACTGCATGAAAAATTGTAGCTCAATTCTTTCCCAAAGATCCTAGACAACTATTCCCAGCAGAGTCACCATTTTTGTTGGTTCCCGAAAATGGGTTTACACTATGAGAAACAAATACCAAATTGATTCCTCAAGATACCTATGGACAACCACTTCCAATTATCAATATCCTTTAGACTTGGACCAACCACAACAAGGATACAAGATCCTTCAACACTTTGGGCTCTGCAAAACCCAGGAGGGTAATCCATTTAGTGAACTTCTTGATCTTTGTACCACACTCAAAGATTCACTAAAACAAAGCATATAATCTCATGCAAAGGCTCAATAGAAAAGGAGAATGTTCGAGGATGGAAAATCCTCCAGTGATCCTCAACCTAACTGGAGAATGAGATGGGTGGGACAACTCAAACATACATGAAAATGTAAAAATGTTCTAATAATCAACAAATTACAATGATTCATTAGTGAAATTGAAACACGACTGATTATTAAAGACAACTACAAGCAATGATTAGTGCCTTACTCCATTGGGTACCTGAAGATACAAAATGTAAACTGAAAATGTGACACAATTTTATCTAATAGTATAAGATCTAAGATAATACTACCTTACAGTATATCTCATTTGAAATCCAAGCCCAAACTACTTATCTAAAATCCCTGCACAAGCCCTATCATTCTGTAACTCTATCTAAGCAATTTAATTGACCCCTTGGGCTGAAGCATAAATAGAAAGCTACATACATCACAACAATGCATTGAATAAAATAAACCCTTGGTTGATATTACTCAAAAAACAGATAGAATCATACAATGGAGAGAAATAGGTCAGAATTTTATTTCTATCAAATAAAAATACCACTTCTATCCCAGGATGAAATTTACATATAACTCCTTCAAGAAGCTGCACAAAGCTTGATGCAAAAATGCTTCTTTATTTGCTTTGTAAATGACTATGTAGCTTGCTGACTTCACCTAAACTAACTACTAGAACCAGAAAAGAAAACCCCAAGGAAGAAGAAAATTCTAAACCCACAAGAGAATCACCAAATTTGAACCTGTCTAATGGCCTTGATTTCCCTTTATATAGAACAAAAGGGAGCAACAAGCTTCAAGCCAAAAGACACACACCAATAGAAGATTTACTTTCAACAATTAGGACTAGAAAGCCATATACGATTCTGTTACAAAAATATTCTATATCCATGCGTTGGCAACAACCAATTCCTTTAATGACCCTTTTAAAAATAAATTTGAAACTCAACCATAAATCCTACCTAGCCTGGCAAATCAAACAATCACTAATGGTCAATATGGAATTGACCTTCCATCATGGCTTGTGGAACCATTAAACATGTGACGTAGCAATTCCATATCATCTTCTAGCCCAACACTATCAGTCGCCACACCATTGGTCTTCTCAGTCATCCCGGGACATGTGGCATCATATCATGACGGCATGATCTGTAAACTCCTTGCATCTTATTTCCTAGGGTTATGAGGGACATCAGATATGTTCACACTTTACCATGCGACCACAATCCCTGCCAACCTTTTGTAAATTTAAAAATCAAGCACCCTTTCACTCAAATCATAACATAATCATCCATTTGAAACATGTGAAAATTGATGGAGCCATTAGTAAACTGATCTTTACCTCCTTAGAACTGGTAACATAAGGTTTTGAAAAGTCAAACCGTCAGCTTGCCCCTCTCTATCGATGACATATGGCATCATCTCGCGATGTTGAGATCTTTATCTTCTCTACACTCTCATCTGCAGGGAAGCATGGACCATTAGATCTAACCTTCCTTTATCCACCGACTGAAATACTTAGAATTTAGACAGGAAAAATATAAGGGGCCCGACTGAAAACAACTTAATGCTTAGGAAAAACAATGGCCCCACGAACGATAACCAACCCTTGGCTTAAGTGAAAAATGGTAATGATGAAAAATAACAAGGTTAGGTTTTTTCTTTCACAAGAATTAATTATAAATTTACAAACCCTAAACCATAGACCTTGAACTTTGACAAAGGGCAAACTAAAATCTAGAATGACCAATATTTTGACTCAAATATGAAAAATTCTTGTGCAGTCATTTTTAGGACTATCACCCACCACGAATAGTCCATCTTCCTTAGCCTTGGTTGGGATATAATCATGCAATACATATGTACATATGGTTGGATGATGTTGCAAAACCTATAACAAATTGACCTCCTAACTATAATGTGCTCACAGACCCAAACTTGTAATAGAGTCACCTAGTTGAGAATTTGCATCATCTTTAATATACAAACTAATACAAATCATGATATAGATGGCCATCATGATATACAAATTACTCAAGGTTCTCAAAGTTGTCAATATTCGGTGATGCATTTATTGGTGCTCGTGAGATATACGAACAAGGCATCTGATCCTACCAGGTCATTTTATGACCCTCTACAAAAATTTATCTCTACTTTGGTGTACTCAGATCCAATTCCTTGTGGCAATACTTTCTCGGTTGTGGTAAAAAGTGTCACGGGAGTATAATGAAAAGTTGCACAATGCCCCAACCTTCCATACACTCATTGTGTCACTGAACCATCAGCTTGTATACGTCTGAATGGCCAAGTTTACACTAGGGATGCCTTTTTTCGTCTCTCAAGCTTTCTCAATCAATGCGAACTACACCCTAGTAGCGAACTCACTTAAATGCTTAAGGTGCTCAGAGTTGTCAATATTCGGCAACATGTTTCTTGGCACCAATGAGACATATGATGTAGTTGTCTAATCCTACGGGGTTGTGTTGTTGTGATGATTTTTACCTTCTTCTTTTCACTTTAATTTTCTAAGTCTAACTTCCTCTATGTTGGAGGAGTATCCATCATTGCTTTCTTATCCTGTACTTTCTTCACTTCCACTTTTCCTTCTTCTGATAGAATAGTATTTGGTGTCAATGAAGTTATGTGAGGTGTATCGTCATAAGGAATGTCTTCAACTATCACTTAATCTTGACCGAGAAGCTTAGTTTGATTAGCTTCCTTCACCGGTGTAGTGTGAACTGATTGATCGACATCCTTTATCAGATTGGGAATCTCTAACACAACATTTCCTATGATCTCAATCACTGAGAAGACATAAAAACCTTCAGTAGATTCTTTTTCCTTACCTTTTTCTTTGTCAAGGACAACTACACCTTGGTCCTGTTTTGTTTCCTTTTCTATTTCTTCTTCAACTTCCTTTTGCTGATTCATGATTTTCTTCCACAAGGAAACACCTTCTTCTTGCACTCCTTCAAGTTCACATAATTCCACTCTCCCAGTTGTATTTCTTATCTTGAAATGTTGAATGCATGCTTCAGCCACTAGTGAAGCTTGATCAAGGTCTAAATCATGTTGCACTTCCATGAGTGCTTTTATTTTGTGTTCTTTCTCAATAGCCAGAGTTGTTTTCCATCTCCATTCAATTTGATCTTACAAATCCGATGGGATTAATCCATATAATTCACTGGGAGTCCTACAAAACTTGTGCAAGTTCCAAATTAGGGCTTCTTCAATTTTCCTTTTGTCTTCTTCATGACTGAGGGAATATGTTTTCCCAAAACTAGAGAAACCTCCAAAAGCTTTGATCCCATCGACCAATTCATCAACTGTTGGAGCTTTGTGTCCTCCACTCCTTCTAACCTCTTTAATTTCCACATCTGATTGGGTGTTAGTTATATCACCCTCTTTCTCATCCTTTTTGTGCTTTGTATCAAATTTTCCTTCACTCTTCTTCTTTTTGGTATAAGTCACTCCTACCAGTCTATCTTTACTTGGGGAAGATACATGAGCACCTAAATCCTTTTATTTTGTATATGTTGTAGTCTTGCTTGTTGCAATCCCCTTGGGTTTTGTCTTTGACACTTTCTTCTTTTCACCTGTTAATTCTTCATCTTTATTAGGGTTGACCCCTGATTGTACACTAGCACTAGTGGAGATAGTGGCACCAGATGCTTCACCTCCATATTTCATGTCAAGAGTATCAATCATTCTTCTTACTTTTCTTTTCATGATTGGCATCTGAAGTTCCTATTTTATTTTGGAGCTTGCCTCCTCGCAGGTTCCCAATCTCTTTGCCTTCGAGTCTACCAATTTGGACAATAGCATATTGACATGAATTTTAACAATATCTATTGCAACCTCATAGCCCATAGGTGGAACCCAAAAGGTTCTGGGTTGAACCGCTTGAATGATACAACAATCTATGTCTACAAGAAAGGAAATGTTGTCTTTGTATTTCTGCACTATACCAGTTGGAATTCTTTCCCTCTTGTGCATCCTAATTTGAAATTCCTTAAAGTATCCCTACATTGTTTCACCAAACCTATCTCCTAGATCCCTAATCATTTCACCTATCTGAGCCATGATAGGTTTTTCTTTAGACCATACTACATTACCCTTACTGGGGAAAATGTTTTGCACATAGAAAAATATACATACCAGTAGTGAGCCATATTTGAAAGATTGCTTATTGTCCTTCTTAATTCTTTCCATGTTCACCATAAATTGTCTTTTAATCATTTCACAAATATCATAGGTTGCATCCTCCTTGATAATTCGATAGGAAGCATGTATGGCACTGCTGAAAACACTATTCATCTGACTTGATTGATAAACCCTATAACCTAGCGCTACAGAAGAAAATATTACTTCAACATCCTCAATATGGGTGATTTTCATTGCTCTACTATCAAATCAGGATTTGGTTAACTGGATGACTTCAAATGATGAAATCGTTCTTAGGGTTAATGCTTCACCGATTGCACTAAACCCTATAACTCTTTGAATCACATCCTTTGTGATCTTGATCTATGCTTGAGCTTCCAACCATAAGAATTGATCATGAACTCTGCTTAGTACATACCTAACCTAGTCCACATGAAACTGATTAGGGAAGGTGATAGCATTAGACAAACCCTTGGTCTTCAGAGGTAGATATTCTACCTTCAATATTCTACCTTCAATTGATCATTAACATTGATCCCTTTAAATTCATTCTAAATTTTATCTCCAAGTTCTTCAAACTTGCAGTGAGTGTAGGAGCAAATGTCTTCAACCAATAATACACAGGAGGGCATAGATGATAAGGGACCTATCATGTCGATCTCACTAGTTTTCATCAGATGCAGCTTGAACTTGGGTTGGGGTTCTTTGATAGCTTTAAGCAACACAAGAGTCAATATCGGTGCTACCATGGTGACCTTAAAACAAACTTTTCTCAAACAAGGTTTGAATACCTTTTTCTTAGAAATACCAACCACCACTATCACTCTGCTTGAACTTTCCGCACAAATATTACTAACAATGTATCAATCGCCTTTGATCACACAAGAGCTCAAGAAAGTTCACAAGAAATCTATGTAAATGAAAATGTGTTGACATTTTCTTATTTATCCATTGATATTTATCAGTGTAATGATACAATGGTTGGTTTTGAAATTTACAAATTGAAGTACATTGATTTGCCTTCTACAAGTTGTTTGTTACGGATACTGATACACAAACAATTAACTCACAAAGCATTTCTCAAACAAGAGATTTAGGATAACTTTTATGCATCTCAACTATGCAGATAGACATAACCATATATTGGTAAAGGGAATACAAAAATAATCTTACCATATGTGCTCCCCCTAGACATCGATATGCCTAGTTAGAAGAGGAACTGTCTTCACCAATGGATGATGACTTGGTTTTAGAATGACTTTCTCCTTTTATTTCTTCATTCTTGATCCATGTTTTTTTCATTTTATTTCTCACTTCTTCAACTGTCTTCTTTCCTTTCAGGTCAGTTTTCTCTTTCTTCTTGCTAAACCGGTTCTTGTCTTCAGACCGGTTATAGGATCGGTTCCTAAAGTCTTTGGCTAAGTGAGTGATCTTATAGCAATTGAAACATGCCATACCAGTTGTCCTCCACAGTCCTAAATTATTTTTTTGGCCCATTCTCATTCTGCAATATTTTGCAACATGACAAAAATTACCACATGTGGAACAGGTGGCATTGAACTATTTACTCATTTTATTAGGACTGACCAATTTGAATGGTGATCTTGATACATTTGACTTGAACTTGCATTCTTCATACTTGTGTCCAAACTTATTGCATGTAAAGAAATATCTATTAAATCTTCTTCTATTTGACATACTGCTAGATTGAGATCTAAACTCATAAGCAATGTGGCCATACTTATGACAATTATGGTAGTAACCATCAAAGGTGAAAATCTTATTTTGACTAACCGGTTTGTTTCTATAGTCATTAGTCTTATGACCTGATTTACCACAATGATTATGAGAGGATTTAGAAAACTTCACACCTTTCACTTTTGAATGGTTCCTTTTATCATCCTTCATCCTTTTGGATTTAGAAGATTCTCTAGTTTCCATAGGACCTATACCAGAGTTACCAAGATCGATTGTTTCCTTTCTTCTTATCTAGGCCTTTAACTATTTATGTACCTTCTGAGAGCTTTTGTTGAATTTCCTCAGCTTCTCAATTCTCTCATTTTCAGTTTTCTACTCACTCTTGAGTTGTTCAATCTCTTTCATCATCTTTTCCTTTTCTTCTTTGTTGTCATGTAGATACTTATGTATGTATTCATTCTCCTGAGTGAGAATTCAGATTTCTTCATCTTTCTTAATCATGATTACATCATTTTCTCTCAGGGCATCTTCAGCAAGCCTCCTGGCTTCTTCATCTTTTGATAGATTTTCTTCTGCCTCCCTTTTTCTTTCATTAGCACTTTTGTTGGCTTCTAGTATCTCAGTCATTCTTAGGGCATAACATTCATGTTCTCTTTTGAGATGTGTGATATCTTTGGTCATCTTCTTGTTCTTTTCCATGAGTTCTGAGACTGCTTCTTTAGCTTCTTTAGATCCACTATGTTCAGAGAGATGATCTATGTTGTTCTGACTCTCATTTAGATGTTGAGCTAACTCTTTTCTTTTTGCAAGAGATTTTCTCAATCTCTCTTTCAGCTGAGAAATAATTTCATTTGCTTCATCAATTTGCTTCTGATACTAGTATTCTTCCCTAATCTTTATCCTCAAGCTGTCAAGCTTCACTTTAGAGTAATATGGCTCTGATGCTAATTGTTAGTCCCAACTGGTGCTGAGAGGGGAGGGGTGAATCAACATTTTATCAATTTTTCACACTTAAAACTTTTAACTCAAATATGCACTAACTTAATATTCATTAATATACTTAATTACTGTAGAAGAATATGCATGTATGAAAAGATATATAGTGACAACAAAATTTATCTTGTGGAAACCCAAATGGGAGAAAACCACGGTGTGAGTAGGAACTCACAAAATTTGTACTATTCTGGAGTACACCCAATGAGGAGCCATCCCTTTTAGGAGATTGCAAAGACACAGTTAGGTTCCACTTAATTAAGGGATTTTGTTTAAGGTCTATTAGTGCCTTTACCCTATTAAAGGTATCCTAATTAAAGGACTTAATAACATCAATTAAGATGTCACCCGGTTAAGGGATTTTACAAAGGGACCTATTAAAGTCCACCTAGTTAAGGGATTTAAGTTGCAATGGTTAGAAAGCAACAAAAGATGATCTGGTGGAGTGGCTACTAATAACTTAATCAGATCACACTGAAAATCATACTATATCTGCATCAGTTGTGTCTGCTATGCACAACACTAGTTTCCTGAATATATCTTTGGCTCTGCACTCTACCAATGTACTAATCCTCGGCTCTACACTCTTTTCTACTCCCCCTGTGTTCAGTTTCACATTTTCACTTTACACATGAACAAAAACGTCATCAAAATGAACTATGTGAATTTATTACCCTTTGGATCTATTGCCAAATTTCCCTCTGATACATTAGATTCAAAATTATGTTACCGTGCCATAAATCACTCTCTAGAAATCATTGCAGGAATCTCTGTCAAAATAGTCGTTGATGCCAAGAAGTCCCCCGGTTGACTAGAGAAGACTGTCGGTTTAACTGGATGTTAACTAAACATTACCAAGTTTGTGATTACAGACTATACCAGTGTACCAATCAAAATCTACCTAGTCGATCACCTTCTATATACTGATCTGGTCACTACTTAGCCAGTTGACCTCTTTTGTGCCGGTCTACTTACTGCTTGTTGGTTGACCTCCTGTGTGTTAGTCTACTCACTGCTTAGCCTATCTACACATTTCTTAGTCAGTTAACCTCCGTATACCAGTCTACTTACTATCAATAGACTATGAAGACTTGGGAGATGATGCTGCCAACAATGACAACCGTATCATTCACCGGCCATACAAAATGCACCAGACTGCCAACAGTATTAATGTGAATGTTGGAGAATTCCTCTAGTCTTATTTGGACTATAACAATTAAATTTGTGGTTATCCCTGTAAGCTTGTGTCTTGGATTAGGGATGCATATTTAAGTTCAAAGCTTAATTAAAAATCAACTTTGTGCAATTATTCATTGAATCATTTGTACTGCAATTATGGGTAACCATGATAAATAATTTTCATTAACCAAAAAGATATAAATCCATACAACATTATATACTGATAAAAGTATCAAATAAATCCAATAAAGTCAGCTAGGCTTCCCAAAAGCCATATGGACATTGAATGTCACATATTCGTAACAGAAAACATATGTTCAAAATTGCCATATAGGCATACAACATAATATCCAATAAAGTTAAATAGGCTTGCCAAAATCCATATGGACATAGAATGTCACATATTCGTAATACAAAACATATGTTTGAAATTTCCATATAGGAATACAAAATAGGACCCTATTCTAATCATTTCCCTCTAGGGGAAGGAAATAGATCATGAGATATCTTTGCCTATCGGGGGCATGGAGATGTATATGATACAGGTGTCTTTTGAGTGCGCCCACTCGACCTCCTCTCCAGACTTATTTGTAACTCCACCTGATACAATAAAAAGAAGGACATTAACATATACATAAATTGAATTTTAGAATAACATATAATAGTATAGTCACTTATTGCATACAAATAATCACAATGTTCATCCACAATAGGTGCACATTTATGATTTTTAGTGACAAGCCCCTCCTATAGACATCATAATATAAATTAAACTAAATACAAGTATCATTAAAATTTTCAATAATATATTACTAAGATAACAAATGTAATGCTAAATTTACTAAATTTACTGATATGTCTTGTACTTATGTCAAAGCAATTGAACTTATTACTACAACAACAACATCATGCTCCATTGTCATGCGAACATCGGGAGGAGTCTCTGATGTGAACATCTGAAAATTAAACAACTTATATTGATCAATCACCAAACCTATGTATATTACTTAATAACAACATTAAAGAATAAATTGCTTACCTGGGTGAAAGATTCTCGATGAGCTACACTGCAAGGTGTTGATGTTGAAGCTCCAACATCAAACTATTTGACATCCAAAATGAGTAATTGAAAAATAATTCACATAAGGTTCAACTATTCACATATAATAATTATATTTCTTCACTCATTGTATTCTAGTGGAGTCAACGATGTCATGAAAAAGGGTGTTGTGGGAATGTTTCTAGTATTGTCAACACTTTGACCCTGATTTATTATTATAAGCATCTACTAATTTAGATATATTCTAAAATTTTCATATAAAACTTAATAAAAAGAATGGAATGAACTTGTAACGAAATTCACCTGGGTATCAATGCCAAATGTTTCATCGAGCAAGGATTATGTCATGAAAATGTTCTATGTAGCAAATTGTTCTTGTGCACATGCATGTTCACTGCTATTAGGATCATAAGTGAAAACATAACCACAAGATCGACACAAATGATCTAGAACTTGATGCCTAGAAGAATCACCCACATCTCCCTCTACTAGTGGCCTGACATACTATATAAGGGTTTGAGTGAGTGAGCTAATGGAGTCTAGAGTTTCAACCTCAACACTATCCTTCACAACAAAAGGCATAATGACATGCTCCACCATAGTTCATGCCAAGGTTCTTGGTGGGATATTTGGGTCACACTGTGCACCCACTCTATCATGTGAGGAGCCACCACCTCTACCTTGGAAATCTAGAAAATCAAAATAATTTGGGATCTCATTAAGGACAAACTCACAATACAATTTCCTCAATAAGTATTGGGGTACCTCATGATTATTGTATGAGGGTTCAACAAATACCATCCACCACCTATCCCCAAAATTGTTCTTAATCCCTTCATGGTGACACCAATGGATAGGGAACCTCCTGCATCTAGGGTGTAAAGGTTGATTCGTTAGGGGTTCATAAAAAGGACACACAAGTCAAATTTGTTAATATTATTTTTCTTCATTGTCACATATGATAATTTGTTATCATGAAATTATTTTTGGTCTTCCTATTTATTGGACCAATAATTTATTTTGCTAGTCAGTGATCGTATGTGAGATACAATATATTCCAGAGAATTTGTAAGGTTTGTCCTATGAGATTTTGTTCCAGTGGCATCTTTTAGCCTTATGATTAAATCTTCAAGATCTTTTTGGCTATTTTCTATTTTCCCTAATAGGTTTTCTTGTGTACCTATGTGATGTTTGGGGATTGTCGGAGGTTCTTGATGTGCTTGTTCTTCACTATGGTCTTCATGAGGAGGTGATTAAGTGTTTTCAACATTTTCTTGTGCAATCTCAATTCCCAACATTTAAAATAAATTCAAATAAAGAAAGCTAGTTTAATCTTCAAATTAATAAAAAATTGACAATAAGAAAACAAAAATACATGGGTAAGTGCACAAACATGGTGGTAAAAAATGGGGGTATAAGTCGACACTTTTTTTTTGAAATCAAATCAACCTAAACTTGGAGGCAAAATTTGAAAGTCATCCACTCAAGATATGGAGATAATCAAGAACAAATATTGTAGTACTCTAAATCTAGTTTCCGAACTACTAAACGTTTTCAAAATTGGATAAGATTAAGGGGGTCAAATCCTTCGTGCACAAAAAATAGACCCTGATTTTTTCAGAAAAACATAACATAGTGTCTAACGTGCACATCAAAAAAGCCATAGTTAGATTTAGTATTTTGCCAAATCCTTTGGCAGAAAGATAGTTAATAGTGAGCACTAGAAGATGTGTATTTATTTGTAATTTTTGTTGTGTATTCTTTTTTTTTATGATTTTTCTGATCGAGCACATCCTGAAAATTAGATACCTGTTCATGCGTGAAGCATAAGTTACACTAAAAAAATTGAAAATGCAATTTTTTTTAAAAATTGTAAAGAATCAAGTTCACTACAATAATATATAATGTTTTTTAAATTTAG
Source organism: Cryptomeria japonica (assembly GCF_030272615.1). Lineage (NCBI taxonomy): Eukaryota > Viridiplantae > Streptophyta > Pinopsida > Cupressales > Cupressaceae > Cryptomeria > Cryptomeria japonica. Next base: position 752,095,287 of record NC_081407.1, on the reverse strand, counting down.
ATAAGTATATCAAAAGTTATTAAAAAAATGGCCCATGTATGTCTGTGAGAACTATGGAGACACTAGTAAAAGAAATTCAATAATAATATGTTACTGTTGTTCAAATTTTAAGAGAATTATATGGTTAGAAAGCTCAGAAGATGGGTGAAAATATGGTTGAAATTTAAAAAATACCCACTTGATGATGTGTAAACCTGATGATGACAATTTCGAGAAACCGAGTTGATAAAATAAAACACTCCAAAAAGGGGAGAAATGGAGGGAAATCAAACTTCCAAACCATAGCTTTGTCATCCAGGCCTATTTCAAAGCCTAAACAAACAAAAGTGCATATGGGGTACCTATGGTATGAAAAGCGCATACAGGGTACTTATGGTGTAAGAAGCACGTACATTCTATCTTAACTATAAAAAGTGCGTATGCACTATTTTTACTATAAAAAGTGCGTACGTGCTATTTTTACTATAAAAAGAGCGTACACGCTATTTTTACTATAAAAATCTCATATGCACCATTTTTACTATAAAAAGCACGTACATGCTATTTTTACTATAAATAGCGCATACGCACTAAGTTTGATTAAATTTTTGGAGTATGTATAATATGATATTGTATATATAATATAAAAAATATATAATATATAATATTTATATATTTATATATATAAGTATATAATAATATATAATTTATTAAGTATATATACACACACATATGTGTGTATGTATGTGTATTGTCTTTCTCTCTCCCCCTCTCAAGCGCATACAAGGTGCCCCTCTCTCTCTATCTCCCTCTCTCCCCATCTCTCTTCCTCACCCTCTCTCTCTCCCTCCCTCTCCCACTCTCTCTCTCTCTCTCCCTCCCCCTCTCTCTCTCCCTCCCTCTCCCTCTCTCCCCTTCTCCCTTACTCCATACCCCATCTCTCTCTCTCTCTCTCTCTCTCTCTCTCTCTCTCTCTCTCTCTCTCTCTCTCTCTCTCTCTCCCCCTCCCCTCCCTCTCTCTCCGTCTCCCTCCCTCCATCCCCTCTCTCTTCCTCTCCGTCCAATATATCTTATTTTTGTTTGCATATATATAAGGTGATAAGAAGATTGACAAGGTGGTTGGTTTTTTTTTATTTTAAAGAAGATAGGCTATAAAGTAGAACATTTGAAGAAAATGAACGTATTGGTTTCTTTGGATCATGTGGATGTATTGGTTGGATAATATTTATGGGTCGTATGGTGGACTAAGGGGTCATATGGTGTATTATGACCCCTTAGGTGTTGTTATGGGTCATATAGTGTCCTAAGGGGTCATATGGTGTTCTATGATCCCTTAGGACACCATATGACCCCTTAGGACTCCATATGGTGTTTTTATGGGTCATATGGTGTCCTAAAGGGTCATATAGTACTCTATGACCCCCTAGGATACCATATGATCCCTTACAAGTCATTAGATGTCATATTGTTTCCTAAGAGGTCATATGGTGTCCTATGACCCCTTAGGACACCATATGAGCCCTTAAGACACCATACGACCCATAATGACACCATATGGTGTCCTAAGAGGTCTTAGGATTCCATATGACACCTTAGGACACCATATGGTGTCATTATGGGTCATATGGTGTCTTAAGGGCTCATATGGTGTCCTAAGGGGTCATAGGACACCATATGACCACTTAGAAAACAATATGACCTCTAATGACTTGTAAGGGATCATATGGTATCCTAAGGGGTCATAGAGTACCATATGACCCTTTAGGACACCATATGACCCATAACGACACCATATAGAGTCCATATGACCACTCAGGACACTATACGACCTATAACAACACCATATGGTGCCGTAAAGGGTCCTTTGGTGTTCTATGACCCCTTAGGACACTATTTGGCATCATTATAGGTCCTATTGTGTACTAAGGGATCATATAGTTTCCTATGACCCCTTAGGATACCATATGACCCCTTAGATGTTGTTAGGGGTCATATTGTGTTCTAAGGGTCATATGGTGTCCTACGACCCATTAGGACACCATATGATATCCTTATGTGTCTTATGGTGTCATATGACCCCTAGGATACCTTATGACAACTTAGGACACCATATGGTTTCATTAGGGGCCATATCATGTCCTAAGGGGTCATATGGTCTCCTATGACCCCTTAGGACACTATTTCACCCCTTAGGACTCCATATTGTGTCATTATGGGGCATATGATGTCCTAAGAGGTCATATAGTGTTTTATGACCCCTTAGGACATCATTTGGTGTCATTATGGGTTGTATTGTGTGCTAAGGGGTCATATGGTGTCTTATTACCCATTAAGACTCCATATGACCTCTTTGGTGTTGTTATGGGTCGTATGGTGTCCTAACGGGTCATATGGTGTTCTATGATCCCTTAGGACACCATATGATCCTTTAAGATTCCATATGGTGTCCTAACTGGTCATATGGTATTCTATGACCTCTTAGGACACCATATGATCCCTTAGGTGTCATTAGAGGTCATATTGTTTCCTAAGAGGTCATATGGTGTCCTATGACCTCTTAGGACACCATTTGACCCCTTAAGAGACCATATGACCCATAACGACACCATGTGGCATCTTTAGGGGTCATAGGATGCCATATGATCCCTCAAGACACCATTCAACCCATATCAATACCATATGGTGCCCTAAAGAGTCATATGGTGTTCTATGACCCCTTAGGACACTATTTGGCATCATTATAGGTCCTATGGTGTGCTAAGGGATCATATAGTGTCATATGACCCCTTACGATACCATATGAGCCCTTAGATGCTCTTAGGGGTTGTATTGTGTTCTAAGAGTCATATGGTTTCCTATGATCCATTGGACACCATATGGTATCGTTATGTGTCTTATGGTGTCGTATGACCCCTAGGACACCTTATGACCACTTAGGACACCATATGGTGTCATTAGGTGTCATATGGTCTCCTACAACCTCTTAGGACACTATTTTATCCCTTAGGACTCCATATGTTGTCATTATGGGTCATATGGTATCCTAAGAGGCCATATAGTGTTTTATGACCCCTTAGGACACCATTTGGTGTCATTATGGGTTGTATAGTGTGCTAAGGGGTCATATGGTGTCTTATGACCCCTTAGGACTCCATATGATATCCTAAGGAGTCATATGGTGTCCTATGACCCCTTAGGACACATGCATGGATCCCTAGGATACCGTATGACTCCTAAGAATACCATATAACCCATAAGAATACCATATGACATGAAAAAACACAAAATGGTGTCCTCAAACTTTAGGTTCTCCTATGACCCCTTAGGACTCCATATGGTGTCATTATGGGTCATATGGTGTCCTAAGAGGTCATATAGTGTTCTATAACCCTTTAGGACACCATTTGGTGTCATTATGGGTTGTATGGTGTGCTAAGAGGTCATATGATGTCCTATGATCCCTTAGGATAATGTATGACCTCATATGTGTCATTATGGGTCATACTATGTCCTCTGACCCCTTAGGACACATGCATGGATCCCTAGGATACCATATGACCCCTAAGAATACCATTTCACCCTAGAGAGGGAGAGCGGGGGAGGATAGGGAGGGAATGAGAGAGAGATACACCTAAGAGAGGAGGAGAGTGAGATAGAGAGATAGAGACTAAGAGGGAGAGACAAGAGATAAATGAGAGAGAGAGAGAGAGAGAGAGAGAGAGAGAGAGAGAGAGAGAGAGAGAGAGAGATCTAATAGGTGGATAGAGGGATTGGGAGAGAAAGGCAGACCTAAGAGGTGGAGGAAAGGTGAGAGAGAGAGAAATAGAGGTTGAGAGATAAAGAGAGTCTGAGTAAGAGGGAGGAAGGGATGGAAGGATATTACAAGAGGCTAGAGAGAGAGAGGTGCGAAGAGAGGGAGAGAGGGAGAGAGTGAGAAAGAGAGGTAATGATAAAGGGAGAGAGGGAGGAAGAGGGGAGAGGGAGAATGAGAGAGAGAGAGACCTGAGAGAAGGAGAGAGTGAGATAGAGAGAACAAGGATGAGAGGGAGAGACTTCAGAGATAAAGATGGGAGAGAGAGAGAGAGAGAGAGAGAGAGAGAGAGAGAGAGTTAAGTGAAAAATAGAAAGGGAGGGGAGGAGGTAGAGAGAGAGTGGGAAAGAGATACACTTGACAGAGGAGGAGAGTGAGATAGAGAGATAGAGGCAAATAGGGAGAGAGACTTAAGAGAGAAATAATGGGAGAGAGAGAGAGAGAGAGACTTGATAGCCAGAGACATGATAGAGAGAAGGAGAGAGACTTGAGAGAAAGAGAAATGAACCGAGAGGAGGAGAGAAAGAGAGTTAGAGGGAGAATGAGAATGAGAGCGAGAAACACTTAAGAGAGGGGGAGAGACTGAGAGATAGAGATATTTGAGAGAGGGAGAGAAAGAGAGGGATAGATGAAAGAGAGAAAGAGGGTGAGGGAGATGAGAAAGAGACAAAGAGATACCCGAGAGAGGGAAGAAAGTAGAGAGGGACATGCCTAAGAGACAAAAAGGTAGGGGTTAAGGAAGAGAGAGGGGGAATGTAGGGAAGAGATGAGAGTTAATGCTGATATGAGCATGTTGATTAATGAAATTTGACTATCTGAAATTTATAAGAATACTCAAAAAACTAGAATCTGCATTATAACTCTTAGAGATCTAGAACCACTCTCAAACATCCTAACAATATATACATAAAATATAACTTAAAGTATAAGAAAGATAAAATAATTACATTTTATAGACATTTTATTGAATTGCATTGAATTTTATTGATAGACAGAACTGCGTACGCGGTTTAGCTTTGGTTAGGCTTGGCAAAACCTAATGGAATGCTAAATGAATTGTATTTTATTGATAGACAAAAACGCATATGTGGTTTTAGTTTTTAAACCGTGTATGCAGTTTAGCTTTAGTTAGGCTCGACAAAATGAGCCTAAACGCATATAGGGTTCTGTAAATTTGAAATACCCTGTACATGTTTTGGTGGTTTTCATGTTTTTTTTTTTGGCATGTCCACTTTTTTTACCACCATCTTTGTGCACTTACCCACATACCTCTTCACTCTCTTTGATGTCATGGTGGCATTCTGATGAGAAATGGATAACTTAGTGTTCAATTATTTATATTATTGAGAGATTATTGTAGTCTGATGGATTTGGTTGTTAGACTTGCATATGTTGTTGTCATTGATGTCAACATATTCCTGTTAGTTTTTCCGGTGAGCTTGTGAAGACTTTTTGATTCAGTTTGTTCTTTGGTTACTAGTTTCTAGTGTTTCCTATTGGTTTTCTTGGAGGTATTCCCTTCATTTTATTCCGATAAGATAAAATATTGTGCTGAGACTTTGGGATGTTGTTTGGGATGATCTTGTGTATCTTCATTTCAGATGGTTCATGATTTTGTGACACACAAGCTATCTTTCTTTGTGATAGTTGTTGTTTGGTTGTGTTCTTGAGTTTTGAGGTGTTGACCGATGAAGATTTGATTTAAGGTGTCAGTGCAACTATTCTGGATGATTCTAACATGTTTTTTGGAGTTTCCAAATCATATCCCATTTTTTTTGGTGACCCACATTGATCGTTGTGTGAGTTTTGGTGATTTTTATTAACTGGTGATGATTTGTTTGTTATTTGGTATTTCAAGTGGTGTAACATGTTGTGGTTAATCTTAGCATGATTTTAGGATGTGATCATTTGGAAATTTGAATTAGGTCCATGCTATGTAATTTAAATCATAATATTTGTCTAGTGGTTGATCTTTGTATCGTGTAATGTAATTTTTGTATTTATGAGTTGAGGGTTGAGGGTTTAGCCGACTTTACTCTCAAGGTTGATTATTTGTATATATAAGTGATATAATTATGTAATATAGTAGTTGATGTGATTTCTTCATTATCAGAGAGAGTTGTATGTGTGAAAAAGATATATATCATTCAGTGAAGTGTTGTGGTGAGATCAGTGTTGTAGAGCAGACAACCGTGCTTAAGCAGAACTGTTATCAAGCATATATAGATGCTACAATTTTAGTTCATTTCTTCTAAATTGTAGTCTGATTCATTTTGTAAGTCAGTGAGACTTCCCTGAGGGTTGGAGTCTTTCAAGCATATATCTTTTTGGGCAGTGAGCCTAGGCAGTGTTCCGGAATGCATGTGCATAACCCATTGTAGTATTTTCACATACTACTACAGAGCATCATCTTATTGTGGTTAGGTTCCCATTGTGGTTTTTCTCTTAACTAGGTTTTCCAAGTCAAAAATCTTGGTGTTGTGTGTTGTGTTGTTCGCTTGTTTATCTTTGAGTTGCTGCAGTTTATCAGTTTATGCTTTGGTATTTGATTATCTAATTTTTGGTGAAGATGGATTTACCCCCCCGCCCCTCTTAGTCTTCCTTCTTGATTGTTTCTAACAATTGGTATCAGAGCTAGATCCTCCAGTAGAAGCTTAATCACTTGAGGAGATCTGAGATGGTAGCTCAAGGTATTATTTTCAAGAAGGATAGTCCAAGGTTTGATGGAAGCAACTATATTGTGTGGAAGAACCAGATGGATGTGCACTTAAAATGTCTTGGAGAAGATTACTAAGAATGTCTATGTCGTTCCTCATAATGGACCATCCACTCCTGATGAAGTTAAGGAAGCTGAATATAATATCAGAGGGAAGGAAGCATTACTTAGTGCCCTAACTGATTCTAAAATGATAAATATAATGGAACTTCAGACCGCACATGAGATTTGGGGAAAGCTTGAGATCTTGTATGAAGGTGATAGTTAAGTGAAAGTTTCTAAGTTGCTGAATTTGAAAGGAAAGTATGAGACATTGAAGATGGGAGATGATGAGAACATACATTCATACATGGCTAAGCTGAATGAGCTTATCCTTGGTATCAGATGTGCTGGTGGAAATATTGAGGAAGATGAGATTGTTGCTAAGGTGTTTATATCTTTGTATCCTACTTACAAACATAAGGTCGTTGCTATAGATGAAATCCATAGTGTAACTATAGTAACAAGAGATATGTTGGTTGGAAAACTTGTTGCATTTGAGCTAAGAAAATTTGTATAATCACATGGAAAGTCTGAGACAACATTTAAAGCATCAACATCTATCTCCGGGAAACAGAAGTATGATCCCGATGAATGCAAGATATCCAGGTATGAAAGAGAAAGGAGAGAAATAGTATAGCAAGAGAGAACTTGATGAGCTTGAAGCATTGATTGTCTGCAGATTGCCTGGAGGTGTTGGTAAGTATGAAGGAAAGTTACCTTTTAAATGTTTTACTTGCAATAAGATAGGACATTTTGCCTCTATATGCCTGGAGAGAATGGCTAAGTATGACAAACATGATAATTTTGATAAGTATGATAGGAATGATAGATATGAAAAGCATGAGAAGTATGATAAGACTTATAAGTCTAATCGGAGGTTTAGGAACTAGAAGAACTATTACTATATTGCAGATGAAGGTGTTACAAATGAAGAATCAAAATGAGATGAATTTGTGTTTATTTCCATTAAGGAAGATGGACTTGCGCCTATTGATTCCACTAGTTGTCCTATTCAAGAAAGGGTGTTGGCTGCAAAAGTTGAAGAAAAGAGTATATGGGTGATTGACAATAATTGTTCACATCATATGACTGGTGATAAAAGAATATTTGTAAGTATGGAAAAGTATGATGATGGAATAGTCAGATTTGGAGATGACAAAGCCTATGTAATCAATGGGAGAGGTTCTATTTCTTTTGATGGTAAGCATAACATTGATGATGTCTTGTATGTTGAAGGTTTGAAGCATAATATTTTGAGTGTTGGACAGATGGTTGACAAGGGTTATGATATGCAATCCAAGGATGGTAAATCCAAAATATTGAATGCCTCCAGTATAGAGATTGCATCTGGGACTAAGACTGAAGGTAACATTTTTCATTTGAATACAATTTAGAAAAGTTATTTGATTGCTAAGATAGATGAGAGTTGGTTATGGCATAGAAGGAAATGTCATGTAAACTTTGATTCACTGATCAAGAGTAATATTACACATGTTGTTAGAGATCTGTGTAAGATTGTTAAACCTACTAATCTGATATGTAAGGAGTGTCAGTTGGGTAAGAAAACAAGAATTTCTTTTAAGAACAAATGATATACATCAGATGGATTGCTGGATCTTGTGTATACTAACCTATGTGGACCTACAAATGTTAGAAGTGTGTAGGGAGATAGATACTTTATGTTGCTAATTGATGATTATTCCAGGATGATATGGGTTGTCTTTTTGAAGGAGAAATCAGAAGCATTTGAGAAATTCAAGATATTCAAAGCTAAAGTTGAAACAAAGTCTGGATTAAAGCTAAAGTGTTTGAGATCTAATAGAGGTGGAGAATTTTATTCTGATGAGATCAATTCTTTCTATGAGATGAATGGAATCAAAAGACAACTTTCTACTCCTAGAACCCCACAGTAGAATGGAGTTCTTGAAAGAAAGAATTGTACTATTTTGGATGGTGCAAGGACTATGTTGATTGAAGAAAATGTTCTGAAGATCTATTAGAGAGAATCCATTAACATTGCAATCTACACATTTAACAGAGTTCATATCAAAGGTGATACCAGTAAGACCCCCTATGAGGGATTTGGTCATGTTCCTACTATGACTATTTCAAATTTTTTGGTAGCAAATGTTATATCAAGAGAGATGAGGATATTGAAAAGTTTGATGCTACAAGTGATGAAGGTATCTTTTTGGGATATTCCACAAAGAGTAAAATCTATCAGTGCTATAACAAGAGACTAAGAAATATTTTTGAGAGTGTATGTATGAAGGTGGATGAGAACCTTGGAAAGGAGATAAGAGCTAATGATGAAGGTCAACATGTTCTTTTGGCTCCTATTCAACCTGAAGGACCTAAGCAGAATGATTTGGTAGAGACAAAGACTATTAATTTGAATGTTGTTGCTGCTGGTAATGATGTGTAAGAATCTGAGAATCAGAAGACTCTGAGGTATGTTAGATTAAATCACTCTGAGAATCAAATTATTGGTGACAAGAATTGTGATAACTAGAAGAAGGTTAGCTGAAGAAGAGTTATGTTTAATTTCCAAAGTTGAACCTAAAGATGTTGTTGAAGCTTGCAAAGATGAGAATTGGATAAGGGCCATGGAAGAAGAATTAGATCAAATTGAAAAGAATAATACTTGGGAAATTGTTCCTAGACCTAAGGAAAAATATGTTATTGGTACTAAATGGGTTTTTAAAAATAAATTGAATGAAGCCAGTGAAGTAGTTAGAAATAAAGCTAGACTGGTCTGCAAAGGATATTCATAGCAAGAAGGAATAGATTATGAGGAAAAAATTTCTCCAGTTGCCAGATTTGAAGATGTTAGGTTGTTGCTTGCTTATGAGCTTCTTACAAAGATTTTAATGTATATCAGATGGATGTAAAATCTATATTTTTGAATGGTATCTAGAAGAAGAAGTCTACATTGAACACCCTGATGGATTTTCACTATCAAATGATGGTGATATAGTATGACAGTTGAAGAAAGCACTTGACGGATTAAAACAAGCTCCTAGAGCCTGGTATGCGAGATTAGATAAATAATTGTTTAAATTAGGATTCACTAAAGGTGTTGTTGATAGTAACCTGTACTTTAAAATTGAAAATGATAGTATTCTGATTGTTGAAGTCTTTGTTGATGACATTATTTTTGGTGGTGATGATGATATGATTATCAAGTTTCCTAGTGATATGCAAAAAGAATTTGATATGTCTATGATTGGCGAGATGAAATTTTTTTTACGTTTGCAGATTGCATAGACAAAGAAAGGTATCTTTATATCTCAAACTAAGTACGTGAAGGAATTATTGAAGAAGATTGGACTAGATGATTTCAAACCACTTGGAACTCCTATGGTGACTGGTTCTAAATTGTCTAAAAATGAGGAATCTCCTAAAGCTAATCAGAGTTTGTATAGATCTATGGTTGGTGGATTATTATATCTTACTTAGACTAGGCTTGACATTATGCATGTTGTATGTACGGCTACTAGATATCAAGTTGATCTGAATGAAATTCATGTTACTACTATTAAAAGAATATTCAGATGTCTAAAGAGAATTGTGGATTATGGTTTATGGTATCCTAAGAAAGATGATTTCATGTTATGTGATTACACTAATGCAAATTGGACAGGTGATGTAGATGATCGGAAGAGTACTACCAGTGGATAATTCTTTTTGGTTAAGAAGTTGGTTTCATGGGATAGAAAGAAAAAAGACTCATTATCTCTATCTACTGGTGAAGCTGAGTACATTGTTGCTGCTAGTAATTGCACTCAAATAGTTTGGATGAAGCAAATGTTGAAAGATTTGAATTATTTATGATGAGCCTACTATCATATACTATGATAATTCAAATTCTATAAACACGTCAAAGAATTTGGTACCAAATTCAAATACTAAGCATATATCAATCAAAAACAATTACTTCAAGGAGCAAGTCAGTGAACAAAAGGTGAAGTTGGAATATGTATCTACAAAGGAACAAATTGTGGATATTTTTACTAAGCCTTTGCCTAGAGATACATTTGTCTATTTGAGAGATAAGCTAGGGGTAACCACCCCTCTTGATGAGAACTAGATACATTGAGTTACATCAATCCAGTGGATTTGAGAGTTGTATTCTTCTTATCCAGATTGATGTGTTAGTGTTGCTCCTCTGCTGGAGTAGTCTATTTATTTGGTTGTAACAGATTCCTATTTCTGTGTTTTGGTGGAGAGAGATATATGTTCAAAGGAGAGTGTGTTTGGTTTTTCGTTTTTGGAGAGCTTTGGCATTACTGTCAAAGGGGGAGAGATCATGTGAAAAACTTCATTATCTATCCTGATCTTAAGGGGAGTTTGTTGATGATATCTTCTTTCTTTGCATTGACTATTTTTCACATTCATATGTTGCCATAACTGCCAAAGGGGGAGATTGTTGAGTTATTGAGATTATTGGGAGATTGTTGTAGTCTATTAGATTTGGTTGTTAGACTTGGATATGTTATTGCCATTGATTTCAACATATTCCTGTGAGTTTTTCTAGTGAGCTTGTAAAGATTCTCTAATCTGGTTTGCTATTCTTTGGTTATCAGTTCTTGGTGTTTCTTGTTGGTGTTCATGGTGGTGTTCCCTCCAATATATTCTGGTATGATTAGATCTTGTGCTGAGACTTTGGGATGTTTTCTAGGATGATCTTGTGTATCTTCATTTCAAATGGTTCATGATTTGGTGACCCACAAGTTATCTTTCTTCATGATAGTTGTTGTTTCATTGTGTTCTTGAGTTTTGAGACATTGACCAATGAAGATTTGATTTGAGGTGTTGGTGCAACTATTCTGAATGATTATAACATGTTTTTTGGTGTTTCCTAATTGTTTCCTATTTATTTAGGCAGTCTGAATTGATCTTTGTGGAAGTTTTGGTGATTTCTATCAATGCATGATGATTTGTGTGTTATGCGGTATTTCTGGTTGTGTAACATGTTACAGTTGATCTTAGCATGCTTTTCAGTGGATGTGATCATTTAGAAATTTTAATTAGGTCCATGCAATGTAGTGTAAATCATAATATTGGTTGGGTGGTCGATCTTTGTACCGTGTAATGTAATTTTTGTATTTATGAGTTGAGTGTTGAGGGTTTATCCGACCTTGCTATCAAGGTTGATTCTTTGTATATATAGGTGATATACTTATGTAATTTAGTAGTTGATGTGATGTGTGCATTATTAGGGAGAGTTGTATGTACAAAAAAGAGATATATCATTCAGTGAAGTGTTGTGGTGAGATCAACATTGCAGAGAAGACAATTGTGCTTAACTAGAACTATTATCAAACATATGTAGATGCTACTATTGTAGTTCATTTCTTTCGGATTGTAGTCTGATTCATTTTGTAAGTCAGTGAGACTTCCTTGAGGGTTGGACCCTAGGCAGTGTTCCTGAATGCATGTGTACATCCCCATTGTAATATTTTCACATACTACTATAGAGTTTCATCTTATTGTGGGTAGGTTCCCACCGTGGTTTTTACCTTAACTAATTTTTCCACATAAAAAATCTTGGTGTTGTGTGTTGTGTGGTTCACTTGTTTATCTTTTAGTTTATCAGTTTATGGTTTGGTGTTTGATTATCTTATTTTCAGTGAAGACTAATTCATGCCCCCCCCACTCTTAGTCTCCCTTCTTGATTGCTTCTAACACTTACAACCTAATATCTTTCTTCTAAAAAGGGAAAGTGCAACACAAAGGCATAGGAAATCGCCAAAACATGGGCTTGGGAAGGAAAAATAATGCCCAAAACATGGGCAACAGGGTTTTGTTCAAAAAAAAAAATATAAGGCACACCTTATGGCCTTTTCAATTTTTTTTAAAGTGTTGCACCTTTTTGGTACCACAACTTTGTGCATACACCCATTGATATGATCTAAGATGAGTGAAATCTTTTTATCTATGCCCATCCAATAGTTTAAGATCTTGAAGCTGAGAGAGTTTGTAATCCTCATCACTAATAAAATCATGCAAGGAGACCCATAAAGGTGGTTACTCAATTTTTTTTGGTGTAAATTATGTCTCATAATTAGAATCTACTTAATTTGACTTAGGTTCATGTATTCATTGTAGTTTGCATATGAGACACATGCTAAAGTGTGAATCTAAGGAACATTGTTGTAGGAGAAATTTCATCTTTGGTGGTCTTATCTTGTTGTCACATTCCACCATTTGTGGGTGATCCACTTTTAGTGGAATATTCTATTATTTCTCTTACCTATCCCTACCTACCCTTGTATCTCATTGGGCCACATGTCAAGATCATGTGCCCTCATTTCCATATGGCCTTTCCTTTATAAGTAGGCTCATCTCTATTGCATGGTTTATCCAATTCATTTTATTGCATCTTGATGAGAATATAATTTTCTATTATCAATCTTTGTCTCTCTTTTGTTGTGATATTCATTGGGCTCTAGATCTTGGTTATTATTGGTAAATTCTTACGACTTAAATAGGTAGGATACCTTCGACATTGTAGACAAGTGAGTATGGTATGACAATAGTGGGAGTAAAGAAGCTTATACAACAACCCCATAAGGTAAGATTAAGTTGGTTGTAGTAGTCATGGTCGATGCTATTAATTATCTTCTTGAAGATTTTGGTGATATATTTTTGAGATGACTTAGTTTATGTTGGCAATTGACACTCATCCAGTGATTTCATGAGACTTACGATGGCTGATTATGTGTTTAGGGTTGTCATTGATGTCAACTCTTCATGGTGGTTCAATTTGGTAGTTGGGATTTAGCTTATCCGGAAGATGGAGGTAACCAGTAGACAATCAACCGGAAAAATAGGGTAGAACATGGTATCTCAATAATACTTTGATTTAGAATGATCTCTAGTTATTTTGGTGTTTGTGGTGATTATTTTTATGATCTTGGTGTTTGGTAAAACCTACTGGAAGTGTGTTTCTATAATATTTTAGTCTGGTGCTGTGGTGTGTTTGAGATAGGTGTCGTCTTCATCTACATGTTACATCTCTTGAAGCAGACTTGAAAGATATTGTTTTGTGGTGAGATCGGATATATAAGATTATTGTAGTGGTTGATTTTCAGCGTGTTATGTGTGTAGATATTGGTTTTGGTGTGATTGAGTGTAGTTTCACATGCACATTTTTCAATCAGATCAACTGATAGCTAACTAAGACCGGAACATGGCGATTAGTAGAGCAGAGATAGTCAGTAATTTTGTGCCTAATCAGAACTCATCTTGGCATGGTTAGATGCTTGGTAAGAGTTCATTTCATTGTACATTCCTATTATAATCAATTATAAGTCAATGAGACTTCCTTGATGGTTGTAGCCAGTGAGGTAACTTAATTTAGTTAGTGAGATCTAGGTAGTGAGCCTGAATGCAAGTGCATTCCCCTCTATGTAATATTTATGTACTATTGGCCATAGTATATGAATATTGTGAGTTTCAGCCCCACTATGGTTTTTCTCTTTCCAAGTTTCCACGTAACAATTTTGGTGTTGTGGATTTGTTCTTTTATTGTTGCATGTTTATGTTTGTATTTGTTATACATTCTTAACCAATGGATAAAGAATAAGTTTATAGTTTTAATTTCTAGTAGATCATTAATTCACTCCCCCCTCTCAGTGATCCCTAATTCCATCAATTGGTATCAGAGCCTAGTTCCTTTGAGGAAGCTTAACCACTTGAGGAAGATCTGGGAGATTGATTCAATGGATTCCAGTTTCTAGAGACAACTCAATGTGGCACTTGATGATCTTGATGCTGCTAGAAGTGAGGTTTGTACCTTGAAGAAGAATATGAATGCAGCTAATGAATCCATTAGTGAGTTGAAGGATAAAGAAAGTATTTATGGAGAAAAGAGGAAGGAATTAATAGAGAAGTTGAAGGAGAAAGAAGATCAGATCATGGAATACTAGGATAAATCCAATGAAGTTGACAAACTTGAGAGAGAAAATTCTTCTTCGAAGAATGAGATGCAATCCATTGTGATGAAAATAACTAAGGAGATTGAGGACCAAAAGATAAATGAGGAGAATTTGGCACAATCATTGAAGGAAAAAGTTGATGAATGCTTCAGACTTACCTATGAGAATGATTAGCTGAAGCTTGAGTTGTCACAATCAAGGAATAATGGTCAACATCTGGGAAGACAAGTTGTTACCTTGAGGGATGAACTTGATACTACTAATGAATATAAAGAACAATTCAAAGCCAGTTCAATAAGACTTGATGAGATGTTGTAAAGTCAAAGACATGGGAAGGATATGAAAGATGTTGGATATGAGAAAGGTGAATGCTCTAGATCTGGACAAGGAAATGCTAAATTTGATCAGAAGAAGAGAAAAAATCCTCTGGTAAGATAGCCTAATTCTCATAAATTTAAAGGTAGATGTTTTATTTGCAACAAATTTGGTCATATGGTGAGTCAGTACAGAAGTAGGATGAATAATCAAATGATGAACAATAACAATATGATGAACAACATGAACAATGCTTCTACCTTTACTGGTCAATGTTTCATATGCAATAATTTTAGACACAAGTCAAATGTGTGGAGCTATGATTAATAAATTTGAGAATAAAATATGCTATGATTGTGGAATGTTTGGCCATATGTCTAATCAGTGTAGGATGCCATAGAATCAGATGAACTTTAGATTTGTGAAGAATAATGTTGTTTGCAGATCATGCAACAAAACGAGTCACATTGCAAAGCACTGTAGAAGCAAGAACAGTGCTCCAGTAGACAAGAGTAAATTAGATGAGAAAGGTAAGGTAAAGGTTCAAGAGATCAGAGATCAGCATAAGAAGATGTGGGTGAAGAAGGATGAATCTAAGATAGAGAATGGATTTGTACTTGAATCTGTTGCAAAATCTTCCTTAGGTA
Organism: Cryptomeria japonica; assembly: GCF_030272615.1. NCBI lineage: Eukaryota > Viridiplantae > Streptophyta > Pinopsida > Cupressales > Cupressaceae > Cryptomeria > Cryptomeria japonica. The sequence continues at coordinate 752,079,834 of NC_081407.1, read as the reverse complement.
ACTAAGGCTTTTGGCCTTAGGGGGAGGCAAATAAATGCAAATCTTGTAAGTACCCCTTGATGAGATCTATGGTCAATGGATTACAAATGATATTTGATATCCGGAACTCAAATGGTTGATTGCGGCATGCGGTAGCTGAACATGGCATCCAGTTGAATATTTGAGGTGCATTTATTTCAAAGAAAAATTAGGGTTTGTAAAGTTAAAAGGGAAAATACAAGAATCATTCTTCACTTTATGAATAGTGTTCTTGAGCTAATAATCAACATGATAAAAGTTTCCAGGTGATCTAAGTGCTTACAATAATCTGGAAAAGTGGTCTAGGTCATCCGACAATTGGTCAAGGTATTTTCTTGAAGGATATTTTTCTAAGTCTTATTTTTCTAAGATTTTGCAATGGCATCTGCATCCTCTCTTTCTACTCCATTGTCAGTTGAGGTGAAGGACAAGACTCATCCTGTATTGAAGAAGCACCCCTACAAGTCCATGGATGATGAACTGATAGGTCTATTTTCTTTCATTTTGCATGGTGTTGTACATGTAGACAATGTTCAAGCATATATTCACTATGAAATTGAAGAAATTAGGTCGAAAGATATTTTGGATCTGTACATAGAAAAAATCATGGATGATATCAGCAATCCCAAGCTAGAATTTGAACAGTTGGAGAGAAAGGGTTTCACCCAATTTGTGAACTTTCTAACTTTCAATGAGAAGGAGTGGGTTAGATATGTACTGAGCAGGGTTCATGCTAAGTTTATATGGCTGGAAAAACCATACAAGATCACTATAGAGGCAATTAAGGTTGTTATAGGTTTACATCAAACTGGTGAGAAGCTTGGGTTATAGAGGATTACAAACCCTACTGTAAACAAGTTAACTGGTGCAGAGTTTGATTGAAAATTGATGAAAATCAGTACCATAAGGGATGATGATGTCAAATTTTATGTTATGGTGATTGGATACAAGGTGTATCAATCCAATAGATTGAATTCAGTTTCTGGCACTACAATTCATGCCGCTTAGAAAATGATTAAGGAAGATGATCACTATGACCTACGTAGTGTGATGTGGGAGGAGTTGTTGATCAATTTGAAGAAGATTGAAAAAGATAAAAAGAATGTTTCCAAATTTGGATCATTGATTATCTATCTTTTCCTATACTTTATGAATAAAATCCCAAGAACAACTAGAGTCTAGTGGGCTTATAGCCAACTGGTGGCATAGCAAAGATAGTTTAAGATATTATTTTTGAGCCGGGCCACCCCCTAGAGAAAGTTAGGGTTGCTAGGGTAGTAAGAGATGCAAAAAAAAAGAAAAAGAAATAGAAGTTTGCATCTGCCCTTGTTAAGACAAAGGTGACAATGCCTTCTCTGGTGAAGACACCTACTATCAAAATTGAAACCTCTGGTACATCTACAAAGGGAAAAGATGTTCAAAGGAATAAGTAGAAGACCCAGAGAGAATATGTGGTGGTCATTCCAGTGGAATTAGAGATTTAATCTGATTTTGACACTCACAAGGCACCTAAGAAAGGTGAATTTGCTAGGGTGATCCGAAAATCACAATCCGGTGATGAGATGATTGAGTAGAAGAAAAAAAGGTAAGATTTGAATTTGAACTAGTAGGTGAATCCAAGAAAAGGAAGAAGACAAAGTCAGATCTTGATGCATCCATTGAATTCGGTAAAATGAAATCCTCCAAAATAGAGTATCACATTATTCCTCCATTGTCTACACAAGAACTAATTGATGGGAGTATTAAAGATGTAAATTTAAAGAATATATCTGTATATTATGTAAGTATTGATGATAAAGATCAAAGGCATATAGAAGTAGTAATTTTATATATAGATGTATTTAGAAAGGCATTGATTGAATTAGAAAAATATCTTCCCAAAGAATTGTATAGTCTAATTGATGCTAGGAGAAAATCAACTAGCCAAATGGATAGAGATGAATAGCCTCTCAGAGATGTATAGTCTAATTGAGGCTGTTATCACTATTTTAAAAATGGATTTTCTTGTTTCCATAATTGGCTAAAATCTAAAAATTTTGAGTCCAGCATTGCCTAGCTGCCTCTGTTTTGTTTTAGGTCAGAAGAGGGTTTAAGGTTTGAGTGCTAACACTTTTTGTTTTTTGAGAAAACCCTTATGATTCTATTTCTGTGTTACTTTATTCACTTAAAGAAGGGTTGTTCTATCGTAAGAAGTGTCACCCCATTAGGTTTCTCCCTAAGGAAATCTCTTAATATTTCAAATTTTATGTGCCTTTCTTTTATCTTGTTCTAATGTTTGTCAGCCCTCGTAAGTGTTGTGCAACTCTTGGTTGATCATGCGATTGTCGATGCTTCGTTAAGTGAAGTTGCTAGTAGTTTAACCATCATGAAATAGCGAAAGGCATAGGCAGGCCCGACCAGATGGATTGACAGTTAGATAAAAGAAGTGCATCTTGATTGTGATCCAATGGCTCACATTGATTCACTAGCTTGAGATGCACATAGTATATGTTCTGTGAAACAGGCGAAAACACGTGGCGGGTCCCAAAAACAAGCGATCTTCCTTGGATAAAGGGTGATCGGGTTGAAAAAGGATCAATGGCTTGCATTAATTTGCGGCCCGGAGATACATGCGTTCTACCTTTCACGAAGTAGTGAAAAGGTGGCGGGTCCTGCTAAAGGTGGCAGTAAAGGTGGTAGGTCTAGTAGGCGAGGATAGAGTAGTGATGGGGCACTTAGTTGGTAGTCCGTAGTGGGCCTAGGTGAGGTGGTCATAGAAAGAATAAACAATGAGCAAGTTTTTGAGATTTGACAGCCCACGTGGATTCGTGAAGATAACATGCTAGTAAGTTAATCATCATGAAGTTGTGAAAAAGGCTGGTGGGCCCAAAAGGATAGGCAGGGCACGAAGTTAAAAGTCGATCAAGTCTATTTTAATCCAAAGATCCTCGTGGTTTCATGGCCACAAGCTAAATGAAGATTAGGTTTCACAAAGTAGCGAAATGAGGTGGAAATCACATGAAAGAATGACATGGCATGATGGTGCATTTCGTAGAGTTTAATAGTGATGTATTGAATGCCACGTGGCTCTGAAGGGTAATTGAGGGCTTGCCTAGGTGTAACCAGTAGTTATGTGGATAATAGTGAAGCAAAACACATGGCGAATTTAGAATGGAACCCAGAGGAACTTCCTAAGCTAATGGATGATTTCCAAGTGGCATTTGCTAACCGGTGACTAGGTAAAGTAAGTGATCTCCAAAATTAAAGGGCCCACTTGAAAGGTTTAACATTTGTTAAATGGTATTCACCTTGTGCTTGATCCAATGGCTCTCATTACTTTATGGCCCGAAAATGCCTGTAGCTTAGTCTCTATGAAATGGCGAAAACCGTTAGCCATCAAGATGAGGCACAGTTAGTTAGTGAGATTAACGGTCCTAGCTAGACTTAAAGACCTGGTGATTAGAGCTTGATCTAATGGTTGGCATGGCTTCGTGAAGGAAAAGTACATGAGTGTTAAAGCCCACAAAATAGAGAAAAGAAAGTGGGGCCCAACATTAACAAAGACAGATCAGATGGAGGTAAAGGCGGTGTAAGTTTTTGTAATCCAACTACCAGCGTTGTTTCATGAAATAAAGGTGCAAAGGTTTTATGCACTGTGAAATAGCAAAAGATCGAAATAGAGCAAAGACTCAGAGAAGTTCTGACCCATTGGAGCCAGTTTTGAATTCAATTTGGTGAATTCAATTTTGAAAAGATAGCCTAGGCATGCGGAGTTAATTTCTAAAAATTCAATGCCAACTTGTCCTTTAGAGCCCGCATCAACTTGATTGTTAGTATTGTTTCATCAAAGTCTGTTGTAGAGCAATTGGTGCAGAGTGATTCTTTTCAGGCAAATAATCAGGTTTTTTGTGCTTTTCTTGATAATTCTGGTCTATTTCCAATCATTGCTATGTGAATTATTTCATTAGAGGTCTGTGCTAGTTTCAAGTGGTATAGTTGCTTATTCAGAATGGCGCCAAGAAGAGAGTTGAGAAGAAAAGTGAATTATTAGGAAAAGAACATCTATGATGATTTTTAGAGTAGTTAACCATGTCCACCAATGTCGGGGCTAAGGCGAAAGAGTTAGTACCAAAAAACCCTCATTTGAAAATTGGGGATGGCCTGTATGACAAAGGGAATTGGTTAAGGGACCCTGAAATAGGGATATCAAGTCTAAGTCTTTTTAAAGTTGGTTTTGGTCATAGACATTCCCTCACCCCTTTGAATAGCATCTGGGAACTGGATGTGGGGAAGCTTGTGGTCCCTAGTGTGTTCATGGATGTAGATTTGTTGACCTTGATCGCACAGAATTATGACCCTACTGCCAGATGTATCAGAAATATAAAGGGATCAGCCCTAGTTGGAATCAAAGATGATGAGTTTAGAAATATTTTCAAGCTTAGTGAAGCTTCAAATTATCTTGAGCCTATTGATTTTGAAGCATTAGCTCAAGTCTATAATGCACAGAGGGACCATCTTAGGAATGGCCCATTGAAAGAGTTTTTTGTTAAGATAGGGGGGTTAATAGTTGTAGGCCCCAACACAATGGAACCATTCTCCCTCAATTTATTTACTTTAAGAGCTAAGGGTATGTATTCGACACTATGTCAGATCTTTGGAGAAGATGCTGAGAAACATATGCCGGCCCATTATATGCTGATGATTGCCCAAATTCTAAACCCTTCCCTAGCAATAACATTTGATTTTGCCCCATACCTCACTAATTCTATTCATGCAACGCTTGTAGGGATTAAAAATGGTAAGGTGGATAGGCCGTTTGGATGGTATTCCATGTTAATGCACATTTTCTTATTCAAAGGTGCTAATTACTTTGCAAAGGAAATGGACTTGATCAAGGTAAAGCATAAGGAAGAGATGCCTGTTCAACTTTGGAGCACTCTTTTGTTCTGGGATAGAGAAGATGCTAGTTTTTTGAAGTTTGATAGATGCTTTGCATCTAAGATTAGAATTCTTTTATGCAAAGAAAGCCCTAGAATTCCTAAGGCTCTTTTGGAATTCCTCAGACCTAAGGAGTTTGCAAAGGATATTAAGATTGTTCACAATTGGGGAGACATGTATTTGTACCCTATTTCTACTATTTTCAGAGTGTATGGTTTTAGAGGTACCCCCTATTTACTGCCCTATCAAGTCCCATTAAAGATAGGGATTGCAGAAGTATTGAGACAAATTGGAGGAGTTCAAGAGGCAGAGCTAACAAATAGGGGTAAAGGGACCATCTTCCTGACTATCACCATGACCCACCATTTTGTAATCACTAAAGGTGGATGGAAATATTTTGAAGAATTCTTTAAGCCATATAGGCTGTCAACTATAGTTTCAAGATGTGCAGACCCTGAGGACTTTTTCAATGGCATGTTCAGAAAGAGAGTAGTGTGTAGAGGTCAGCCTCACCAATTTCAGTTCCCCGAAGATTTAATTAGGAATTAATTCAACTTAGATGAGTAGGAACTAAGGAAGGAGAAGTGGGTTGTATATAAGAAGGCACTTGATTTTATCCATCAATTTGATAATAGCTATGATCCTCTTTCTAGCTTTAACCCTTTTGAGGAGAAAATCAAGTTCTTGATTCTCTATTTTGAAGACCTCATGCAGACCTTAAAAGAAAAAAGGGAGGCTATAATGCAAAATGATCCTGATAGGGTTAAGCTAGTCTTGGCTAAGCCTGCCTTTGCTAAGGCTATCCCACTTGGTGACTATGTAATGCATAAGAAGTCAAAGTACACTATGATGATGCAAGTGACAGGTGAGCCTTCCACTTCAAAAGGAAAAAGGAAAATTGAAGATGTCATTGACATTTAGGATTCCCCTAAAAGGCAAAGAGTGGGAAAGGAAGTTGAAACTGATGAACCTCAATATTCTCCATCTCAATCCCCTATCCACATTGGAGATGAGAAAGTGGTGGCTCAACAATTATTATAGTTAGGGAGTCTCGGTGAGATTGCCTATACCTATGAGGAGACCCAAGAGGGGATGTTGGAAGAGCCACCTAGTGTTGAAATGGATTTGACTAATGGTGAGCTAAAGGGCCAAGAATTGGACCTTACTATTAAACAAGCCAGTGAAGAATTTTTGGCTGACAGTAACTTTGTAACAATAGGGGCTTTCATGCAATTTGTATGGAAGCAGAACATGGAGCAATTCAAGGTTAGATGTGAGTGGAAGAAGAGCGAACAACCTATCAGAGATGCAACTCAGGTGGAAGAAGAAATAAAGAAATAATTGATGGAAGAGTTTAAGACAATCACCCCTAAGAAAGGAAGAGAAATGGTATGCAAAGGCTGGTGTGTTAGTTCTCCCTAAATGGGATATAGCCGATGCTTTAGATCTTGATGCAGTAAGGAAGGAAACAAAGCCAATGGAAGGAGTGACCTTCAACAAGGATAATGCTTCTCTTGTCATGTAGTCATTAAAAAAGGATGAGAACAAAAGGAGGAAAAATGCATCAGATTCTAGCCTCTTAGGAGGCATGATTGTTAAGAGAGTGCAAGATACAGGGGTAGTGGAAGCTGCAAGCACAGTTTTGGAAACTACAAAGTTTAATGTGGCAGTTGTAGAGAAAGAGGCACAAGAAAGAGCTAATCTTCAATTGAAGTTGGAGACTATCTTAAAGGCTTACAAAGAGGCTAAAGAAGGAATAGCCAATAGGGACAACATCATTACTAGACTCTAGAGTCAGTTGGCAGGTCAGCACCATCCAGGTGAATCTTCTACACTCATGATAGCCTCCTCTCTAGCAAGATCCCCTCCTACTAGTCCCATTATAGAATACCTCCCTTCTCCTATGCCTTCTAGTTCCCAATCACTTGAAAATGTCCAACATGTGTTGGAAAGGTTGAAACAAGCTCAAGCCTTGTTTGTAAACAAATATGAGGAGAAGGTGAGAGCCACAATCTTGAAGTTTGTTGACTCAGTCAAAACATCCATTGTATACTTAAATATGAAAAGGATTCTTGAGGTTATGATCAAATTTAGAGAAGATGAAGCCACTTTGGAACCAATCCGTAATAAGTGGATGCCTAGAGGTAACGAATTGGAGCTCATTTGTTCATCTCATCCAGATGCAGAGGAGAATGACTTTCTAAGGTCCACCAATGATTTTATAAAAGAGATGAATATTCTCTCAGAGGAAAGGGTAGGTGTGAAAAGAAAAGCCCAACTTTATAGAAAAGAATATTCAGATCATAAATTTGAATTGTTTCCAGGAGGTTTTATCAGTCCAATTTAGTTAAAAGAGGAGAAGACCTAGTTAGAAGAGGTGGACCACAATTTGTCCCTAAGGATCAATTAGATTATTAAAACTAATGACGCATCCTTATTTGTCCAAACAATTGAAGAAATTGAAAAGGTGAAATCTCATTACAGTTTCATAGAAACAAAAATTGGGCATTTAAGAGTCACTTGGAAAAGGCTAGAAGAAATGAGACAGAAGGTTGTTATCTTTGCTCGGCCTACTGATGATGTTTTTTCTGGAATGTAAAGATAGTTATGTGGGATAGAAAGAAGATGCTTTGGAGCAGTTACAAGAGGTTACAACAGAACAAAAGGCACATGAGGCCATAGATGTTGAAAAGAACTTGTAACCATTTCTTGGAAGAGTATTTCGGTTTGTAACAAACTTGTTTGAAAAGGTCCGAAGCTTGTATGAATCCATGTGTTATAAATGGATACTGGGACAGAGAAAAAAGGATGACAAGAATTTGTAAAGAAACTCTGCAGAAATTTATCTACATTTTTCTAATGTTTCACAAAAAATTATCTAAGTTTTGTAAGATTTTCCAAATTGAATATAAATGTACAAACCATTAACTTTGAGCCTAAGATTTGTGTTGTCTTTTGGTATGCTTTCAAATATTTTACTAGTTTCATTTGGGTAATTTAGGGTTATTTCATTTGATTAGGGATTGTAATGCGATCTCTATAGATATGTTTCTTAGCTTTCTTCTTGAGGAGGGTAATTAAATACGTGAGAAATATCTTTATGAGTAGGTTATTTGTTGGGGACTTTGAATTTGATGAACACTATTTAGTATAACAAGGGAGGATTTTTATACATGTCAGGCATGTATGGAGTTTGTAGAAGCCAAAGTGATTGAGATGCATGGATATGTTCAATTCTGAAGTTCTTGTTTACAATAGATGACTCTGTAGCTTGGATAAGGCACTGGTATATGTTAATGTTTTCTTTTCTAAATCTCTTGAGGATCAACATTGAAAATGAGCCTAAGTTTTCCTATATTTTTTCAATTTCTTGTTTAAGGCGATAAAATCCACTGGTTTTTGGACAATGGTTACTATGGATTTTGTTTAAAAGTGTGAAAGTATTCACATAAGGTATACCTACTTGAACTTTGGATAAGTTCAAAGTGTAGAAGGTTATTAACCTTGTCATATGTTGCTCCAAGGTTCTTGTTCCTTGATTTATCCATTAACATATAAAGTTATTCTTTCTCATCAAAGGGGATAAGAAGGGGATAAGAATTTGAGAACAACACTACACAAGAACTAATTGATGGGAGTATTAAAGATGTAAATTTAAAGAATATATCTATATATTATGTAAATATTGATGATAAAGATCAAAGGCATATAGAAGTAGTAATTTTATATATGGATGTATTTAGAAAGGCATTGATTGAATTAGAAAAATATCTTCCCAAAGAATTGTATAGTCTAATTGATGCTAGGAGAAAATCAACTCGCCAAATGGATAGAGAAATAAAGGATAGTAAACTGGTCAATCAGTGCACCATTATCACCATAGAGGAAATTAATAGATTAATTTTGTTGGAAAATAAAAGGGAATTCTAAAGTAAGCATAGGGTTAATAGTGTGATGGTCGGCAGAGTTGAGGAAATAAGGAGAGAAAATAGTGAAATATGGAAAAAGTGTCTTACTAAGAACTGGCATGTAGATACTCCAAATAATGCCACTCAGTTAAATGCCACTCAGTTAAATGACCCTCTGATAGATAATGTAAATAAAAATGAGGACACTCAGGGCATTGGTGAACAACGAGTTTTGGATTCTCTTGTAGATGAGCCTACAAAATATAATGACAAACCAGCAGAGGCAAGAGATGGTGCACCAAGTGGTAACACCGGTGCACAAGAGGCACCTATAGAGGTAAAATCCAGACCTGTTGAGGGTGAGAATAAAGAGGAGGAGAAATAGGTTGAACTGAACAAGGATAATGATAAGGGTAATGATATGGAGACTCTGGTATTAGTGGCAATTGACACTACTACAACCCAAATCCTAGGGATTTTTCCTCAATTCAATATCAATTTTGATAAACCATTCACTCAAATGTCTCTAACTAAGAGGATGATAGCTATTGTTTCTCTTCAGGTGCAAGCCAGTCAAGAGTTAGCCCAGTTAGATTCAAAGGAGAAGAAACTCATTAAAAAATTAGTTAAATTTTTGGGACAGGTGGTATCAGAAGTGCCATTTGATGCAAGCACCATCTTATCTGGTAAGCTTAGCAATTTGATTGATCACATATCCATAAAATTTGATTTTTTATCTAAAGAATCCACATGACAAGCTATGGATAAGTTTAAGGATGCCAAAATTCAAACATTTTTGCAAATGATAAATAGTGACAAAGCCTAGTTAGATAAAGAGTTAAAACTAGTTGATGAGGCATTAGTAGAAGGCGGTAAGATATACAAGTCTTGTCTAATTTTGACCAATTTTACTATTGACATAGATAAGCAAATAGAGAATTATAAATGACAGTTAGCTTAGATCTCTCAAGCCTACGATCCAACAACAAATTTAACTAGCAGTATAGAGGGTCAAATTTTGAATATCACTAAGTAGATTAGGAATTTTGAAAAGGAGGAGAGAATAATCTGAAGAGTAGGTGAACTACGGAACCTAATTGGTCCCCCATTGGACACCTTAATGTATAAGAAAAATGGAATATATACAAAATGTGTCTCAAGGTACTCCTACAGACATTGTTGCTATAGAGTTTCATGCCTATGTTTTGAACGGTTTTGTTTCAATTTTGGAGAAATTGCAAGTAGGTTGTAACACATAGCTTGGGTTCCTTTGTTAAGATTAATGATAGCCCAAAAGATACTTAGAGAGGGGGGGGGGTGAATCAATATCTAACCGGTTAACAGAATATGTAAACTTATTAAGAACTTTGCATCCCAAAATAGTGTACTGGTAAATAAGAATTAATGCAGTAAATAGGAACAATAAAGACAAACATAGAAAACACACCATAACACAAGATGTTTAACAAGGAAACCTTGTGTGGGAAAAACCTCAATGGGATTTGTGACCCACAATATTCACTCACTGGCCAATGAATAAATATTACTTACAATGAGGGGCTTGCACATGCAAGAAGGCCAACTGCCTAGAGCTCACTGCACAATAAGAGTCACACTAACTACAAAAGTGGATTATGAAATCCAATACAATGTACTACTTCAAAATAGCATCAACTATGCCAGCTTCAGTACCAGTTTAAGCTCATTCCATTACCAAAACCTTTGTTTTCAACTATATCTC